>NC_081786.1:30492893-30545393 GCF_963082965.1 Carassius carassius | reverse complement strand
GCAAATTATTTAAAGTGTTTCAACTATACACACGTCTCAAATGTGCAGCAGAGTGCTTTGTGTGAGTGTGTGTGAGTGTGTGTTGAGGTCCAAACGTCACATTGGATAGTGTGCATGTGGGGCTGTGTTTCTTAATGAGAATAAATGATTGCTCCACACACAGAGAAAGGCAGAGCTTCATGATGTTCAGCTCAGCACTAAACACAACGCAGACGACCGCTGCGATTCAATTACACATCTAAATTAACAGCTGTAGGTTTTTTCATTCTTGGATCTTGCTATTCTACTCTTTTTGTATGTTTCAGGACAGCAGTTTGATAGTTGGATATACAGATTTATTTAGGTTGTACCTATCTCATTCTGCTTTGATATGCATTTTTAATATATTTTGACTATGGCTACATCATTTGGTGAAAGTTGCTTTGCTGGGGATGAAGGACACGCCTTGCTCTCTCTCTCTCTCTCTCTCTCTCTCTCTCTCTCTCTCTCTCTCTCTACCTGCTGTAGGCTGTGAATATAGGCACTTTTATTTACTATTGACTGCTGCATTGTCTTGGAGTGTGGTTTATAGTGCTGTCAGAGTATACAAGGCCTTTGTCAGGATGCCATTATATTTTTGATTTGCCTCTTGTTACTGTCCAGCCTCTTAAAAACATTCATCCTGCAGTTATTCAAAAATAAGATTAGAAATTAAATGAAAGTATCCATGTTATTCAACACAGCTGTACGATAGAGATTTGCACAATTCATTTTTTATATATATATATATATTTTAATAATTGATGTGACACCTGCCTTCTCTGTTGGCTTTGTCTAGTGAACAATCTGTTAATAACCAGTTAATAATATAAATACTAATTTCAGTTTGATTTTAAATTTGTTTGTGTAAATTCAGTTACGAATTAAAAAAATTGAAATAAAGTAGGTGCAGCTTATAATATGTTGACCGTGTTTTTGACATTGTCTCAGTGTGAACATTTCTATTTGACGTGTTCCTTTGGCCCCACATTTCTCCTAATTGTTTGTGGCTGTCAGTAGTTTTTATGTTGATAATATACACATAAAGAAATATGTAAGACGCTAAAGTCATTTTTTAACAATAAATATCTTCTGTGAGTCTCTCAAATATATTATGGCCAGTGGCGTGTATTAAGCTTAGAGAGCAGTGTTCTTTTTAAAAGTGTTTATTTGTTTATTTATTTTGTAAAGTGGTGATTAGTGGTTGACAGGTCATAGTTCAATCCTGCAGATCACTGATGGGCTCGTCTGCTCTCGTCTGGACACACACTCACTTGTTGCTTAGTGCTTCAGACACAAGTGTGTGTTCAGGGTTTATTCTCTTCACAATGATTTAGATTGGTTTTCCAGTTTAAGAAATATTTTGGATTTCAGAACAGGAACTTATTACATGCAGAACTTTTAAATTGGCAACCTGCAATTGTTAACTGTTCAACCCATAAAAATGTATTTTGTTGGTGTAAATATGTATATTTTGGTGGATTAGGAGATGTTAAATAGTATTTTAATTTAGATGATACCATTTATATTGTATTTTTTGAGAGTGTTACAAGTGTTTTCAAGTGAGGTGTGTTTTTGCTGTTCAGTGTCAAACAGAAGAGCATTAAAAACATTCAGTCACGTCTCTTAAAATGCTCGGCTGTCAATTACTCGAGCTCAGCGAAGGCTCCTTTCTCATTCTTGTCAGATAATTGGCAGTTTCGCTCTGAATAGTCATTCTGAGATCCTCCAGACTGTCCCTTTAACATGTTTTGGGAGCGCTGGTGTAATTACATGTTAAATGCAACGGAGCTGTGTGTGGATCTGACGCGCAGGAGACACGCAGAAAGGTCAGGGGCTGAAGATGCGCTCGCTTGTGTTTCGCTTGGGTCATTTGTACGTGTTCGCATCCATTCCAGATCCGACATACATTTTTCTGTAAGTGTGTGTTATCTAGTGTAGACTGTGAATGAAGGTCTTTGACTGGCAGGGCAGGTGTGGGTCAGTGCTGGATCGTCCGCTCTCCTTCACACCATTGTCTCCAGCTTTTATATTAATTACATCTTGTATTATGAGCGTTGAGTCTGTGACCCCGTGTGACACGGTGACCCTCTATCTTATTCTGTATCTGCTCTATTGTGCCGGGGCTGTGTTTGCGGCCTGGTAACGGCGCTCTTTAACACAATTAGAGGAGAGCACTCAGCGGCGGCGTTTGACTCCTCATTATCCGCAGCGATGGGGAATAGTCACATGCTCGCTGCTCTCTTTCCTGGGTGGGGTGGAGGCTCTCTCAGCCGTTTGGGTCACACAATGTCTCTCACTCGCTTTCTTTACAGCTTGTTTGAACTTTAATGGACTCTTGGGAGCCCTGACAACTGTTTTGTTGTGTGAGAGAGAGAGAGAGGGGCGGCTGCATTATTCATAAGTGGGAAAGGGCTGTTGCTTTTTTGCTGCCGTGTGGCGTGAGGAAACTGGATATCAGCTGCAGAAGTCTGGGAAGCTCGCAGGGAAACATGTAAGCGTCAGCACTTCTGGACCTGCGGCTGTGTTCGAGTGGAGCTGCAGGAGCGTGTGTGTGTTTGTAGGCCTGTCTCGCGGCGGTGGCCGTCTCAGATACAGGAAACAGAACCCAGTCATTCTGAGCTGCATCACACAGACGGCTGCTTTTCCTTCCACTCTTCTCTAAAGACGTGCTGGGAATGTTCTGATGGAGCCTACGTCATTTTCACTGCGGTCATACCGAACAATTACTTGAACAACAGCTGATATTCATCTCTGATAAATATGGCCCAATCCGCACACAGTTTGGGAAATGTTATTATAAATGGCATATATCATATACCCTCCGTGATAGTTTGATGTAATATGAAAACATACTTCTGATGAATTCCAGCAGCTCAAGTGTATTTCAACCAGATCCCTGATCATCTGAGTCTGATCTGAACCTTTGAGCAGCAATGCTGTTTAAAACCAAGGAGAATAACTATAACTATTATGATAATTATGCTAACGCACAATATCTTTCAGTTTATTGTAAGTGGCACTGCAGTTTTGTTGTCTGCTGCTTTAAATGCTCAGTCTTTTTAAATTCAGACAGATTCTGATTGGCTGTTGTTTTTTATCTTTCATCATGATTGTGTTTCTTATGATAATCGTTGACTTTATAATTGTGGTGTGGACTTTCCTGTTCTCCTAGAATTGGAAGGATAACTAAAGTGTTAAAGTGATAGTGTAGAGCTAGATTGAGAGTAACCATTATCACTTGTTTCATATGCACAGATTGGACTAGCATAAAACTAAATAATTTATAATAATATAATTGATTATAATTATAATTTATATTAAATAAAATAACTGTTATGTCTGTGGTGGAGCTTTATGAGTATTATTTTGTTTGTAGACTATGTGGATTGACTCTGTTCTAGTGTAGTGAACTAACAGCATTAACAGCGGACACACACTACTGTGGCTCATAAGTGTGTGTGTGTGTGTGTGTTACTCGATTGCTCTCAGATTAAGACTTGAGAAATGAGCTCACAGCAAATGTGTTCGCTTCTGTGATTTTAAATAATATTTTAAATATTTTTTTTTTTACAATTTATTTTTTATTATTAAAAATATATGTATTTATAATTTAATAATAATTGTAATAATAATATTTTGACTTCAGTAAAACTAGCTAATTTAATTGTTGCCATTTTTAGGTTAGAGTTTTTGTGAGGAGGGATTGTAAAGTCTTTTTCTCACTAGAGTGGCAAAGGAAATTCCTCCTCTTGCTCGTCTATGTGTAACACAGATAAAGCTCTTCCTGTACAGTACAAATCCTGTTTCCCCGCGGCCCGATCAGACCCTGAGAAACCTCAGGAAGGGTGAGGAGGAGATGCCCTCTTACACATGACACACAGCCCTCACGGACCGGCCCACAGCTCTGTGTGTGTGTGTGTGTGTCAGATTAGATAGCGTGTCTGCTGTTTGTGACAGTGGAAATGATGAATTGTTGCTCAAAACACAGACGTTTAAGTTGAGTGTTAGAATTCAGCAAGGTTTTTGTCATTCCAAATTTATGTAACTTTCTTTCTTCTGAAGAACACAACAGAACTTATCCAGAATGTCCAAGTTGCTCTTTTCCATATAATGAAAGTCAATGAGGGAGGATCATAGCCTTCGTCCATATGACTTATGCATTAAATTAAACATCTTCTAATGCCATTGTTTTTGTTGCATTAAGGATGCTGAGGTGGGCATGACACTGTTGGACTGCTTGTATTGTGATGTTTATATCATTGCAAAATGTATAATTTATTATCACACAGCTCTATACATAAAGTCATTTACAGAAGTATATGCAGTTTGTATATATATATATATATATATATATATATATATATATATATATATATATATATATATATATATGGTATAACAACAAATTTAAATGGCATGATTGATAATATTGTTGCAAAATGTAACTAGCCTATATGTGTCCCCGGAGCACAAAAGCAGTCATAAGTAGCACAGATATATTTGTAGCAATAGCCAACAATACATTATATATATTGCACCCTCAGATTTTCAAATAGTTGTATCTCAGACAAATATGGTCCTCCTAACAAACCATACATCAATGGAAAGATGATTTATTCAGCTTTATTCATTATGTATAAATCTCAATTTTAAAAAAACTGACCCTTATGACTGGTTTTGTGATCCAGGGTCACAAATTACCATCCAGTTCTTCTAAATGTGACAACAAGGCATGAAGATATTATGAACATTAACTGATGTGTGATACAAATAACATTTACCTGGTGTTTAGATGTGCACTCTTTAGGATGGTGAAGGGTTTGTTGGTCTGTGTTTATTGTCCAGCTCATTCATGAGTCCTCTCTTTCTCTTTGTGCTGTGGATGGGGAAAATGGACGGATGTTTCCGCTCTGACCATCTCCAGAACCCAGCGTCCTGGAGAGATCACGATGATGCCACGTCCACACACTCGGCCGGCACGCCGGGACCTTCCAGCGGAGGACACGCGTCACAAAGCGGAGACAACAGCAGCGAGCAAGGTGGGTCCTGTAACGTACCTGTGCTTTCATCATGCTACAGAACCATATCTGACATGATGTAAACACTGTTTACTGTGCATGCAGCCCTGACAGTGTGAACACGTGTGTGTGTGTGTGTGTGTGTAACCTCAATCTACTCTTAATCTTCTCTTAAATTAAGTTACCATTGTTTATATAGTGTTTTTTTTTTTTTTACAATACAGATTGTGTCCAAGGAGCTTTACAGTATTAAACAGGGAAATAGTGTGTCAAGATAGTGTGCCACTGTCCTCTGGCCAGACGAGACCAGCAGTTTAATTCTAGACTGCAACAAAGGCAGCTTGAGCAGAGGACTCATCTGGTTCCTGTGAGTTCTTAGAGTTAGAGGGATTATGAAAACTTTATAGTTATCACTGTAGATATCATTATTGGTGCGAACAGACCCTTCAGGGTTAGGCGCTTAAAAAATAAATAGATCAGTATGAAAACTGTGTAACCTACTTATGATAATTCAATATATAATATATAATAGAAATATAATCTAGTGTGTGATCCATTGTGCATCTGTGTGTGATGGAGCAGAGGAGAGTGTTATTGATCACACTGAAGTCATAAGTACCAGTGACTTGTTGTCCTCGCTGCAGATATTGACTCTCTCTCACACTGGATCCAGTAACGGCTGGTCGATATGGGCTAACACACTTACGGTACGGCATGCAGAACTGCCTCGAAGTGATCCAGTCAAGCCCCGACCCAAAAAAAACCAAACAGAGAGTGAGACCGGACAGAGAAATACTGGACAGAGAGAAATAGAACAGAGAAAGACAGGACAGAGAGAGAGAGACAGGACATGGAAAGACAGGACACAGAGAGAGACTGCACAGAGATTGATAGAACAGAGAAAACAGGACAGAGAGAGACAGGACATGAAGAGACAGGACAGAGAGAAAGAGAGACAGTACAGAGAAAGACAGGACAGAGAGAGAGACTGGACAGAGATTGATAGAGCAGAGAGAGACTGGACAGAGATTGATAGAGCAGAGAGAGACTGGACAGAGTTTGATAGAGCAGAGAGAGAGACAGGACAGAGAGAGACAGAACATGGAGAGACAGGACAGAGAAGGACAGGACAGAGAAAAAAATGACAGAGAGAGACAGGACATGAAGAGACAGGACAGAGAGAAAGAGAGACAGTACAGAGAAAGACAGGACAGAGAGAGAGACTGGACAGAGATTGATAGAGCAGAGAGAGACTGGACAGAGTTTGATAGAGCAGAGAGAGAGACAGGACAGAGAGAGACAGAACATGGAGAGACAGGACAGAGAAGGACAGGACAGAGAAAAAAATGACAGAGAGAGACAGGACATGTAGAGACAAGGCAGAGAGAGACAGGGCAGAGACAGACAGGACAGAGAAGGACAGGACAGAGAGAGACAGGACAGAGAGAGAGACTAGACAGAGATTGATAGAACAGAGAGAGACAGGACAGAGTTTGATAGAGCAGAGAGAGAGACAGGACAGAGAGAGACAGAACATGGAGAGACAGGACAGAGAAGGACAGGACAGAGAAAAAAATGACAGAGAGAGACAGGACATGAAGAGACAGGACAGAGAGAAAGAGAGACAGTACAGAGAAAGACAGGACAGAGAGAGAGACTGGACAGAGATTGATAGAGCAGAGAGAGACTGGACAGAGTTTGATAGAGCAGAGAGAGAGACAGGACAGAGAGAGACAGAACATGGAGAGACAGGACAGAGAAGGACAGGACAGAGAAAAAAATGACAGAGAGAGACAGGACATGTAGAGACAAGGCAGAGAGAGACAGGGCAGAGACAGACAGGACAGAGAAGGACAGGACAGAGAGAGACAGGACAGAGAGAGAGACTAGACAGAGATTGATAGAACAGAGAGAGACAGGACAGAGAAAGACAGGACATGGAGAAACAGGACAGAGAAGGACAGGATAGAGATAGACAGGACAGAGAAAGACAGGACATGGAGAAACAGGACAGAGAAGGACAGGATAGAGATGGACAGGACAGAGAAAGACAGGACATTGAGAGACAGGACAGAGAAGGACAGGACAGAGAAAGACAGGACAGAGAAGGACAGGACATGGAGAGACAGGACAGAGAAAGACAGGACAGAGAGAGACAGGACATGGAGAGACGGGACAGAGAAAGACAGGACAGAGAAGGACAGGACATGGAGAGATTGGACAGAGAAAGACAGGACAGAGAGAGACAGGACATGGAGAGACGGGACAGAGAAAGACAGGACAGAGAAGGACAGGACATGGAGAGATTGGACAGAGAGAGACTGGACAGAGATTGATAGAGCACAGAGAGAGACAGGACAGAGAGAGACAGGA
This sequence comes from Carassius carassius, assembly GCF_963082965.1. Lineage (NCBI taxonomy): Eukaryota > Metazoa > Chordata > Actinopteri > Cypriniformes > Cyprinidae > Carassius > Carassius carassius. Next base: position 30,537,981 of record NC_081786.1, on the reverse strand, counting down.
CAAAGAGAGACAGGACAGAGAGTGCGACTGGACAGAGATTGATAGAGCACAGAAAGACAGGACAGAGAGTGAGTCAGTAGATAGAACAGAGAGAGATTTACAGAACTCTGAAGAAAATTTGTACTAGACAGTCAGAATGTTATGTGTAAACCAGGTGAACTTTAAACTGACTCTTTTGATTTATTTTAATGGATTTTATTGTTTTATTTATATTATTTATATATATATATAAGCACGCTCCATGTCCTGTCTCTCTCTGTCTCTCTCTCTCTCTCTCTCTCTCTCTCTCTCTCTCTCTCTCTCTCTCTCTCTCTCTCTCTATATATATATATATATATATATATATATATATATATATATATATATATATATATATATATGGAGATTCCCAAGGCAACATTTATCTCTTTTTTTAAGTGGAAGTACTAAAGTGATTAAAATAAACAGACTAAAAACTAAAACTTTATCATATTTTAAAAAAACAACAACTGTGCACTCACTATACACACAACATCATGATTTTCTGTAAAGCAGCTTTAAAGACTTGTGTATTGTGAAAAGCACTTTACAAATACATTTGACTTGACTTCAACATCAGTTATTACAGAGGGATCCATCCATCTCAGTCTGTGTGCAATCACTGCTAACTGACGACAGCAGTGTGTCTGTCCAGTGTTAATGAGTTAATGAAGCCATCGGAGCATCGTAGATCTTCACACACATGAGTGTGTTCAGTGTCATCCGGCCATACACACTCTTTCTCTTCAGCATCAGTTCACTGTGCTGTAAGCGGCTGAGAGATTTCATTTCACTGGCAATGATGAGCAGGAATCTTCTGCCCTTTTCCAGAGCAGTTTTTTGAGCAGCACTGAGACCTTCCACAGACACACATGTGAGATTTGGGGTTTTGTGTGTCAAGTTTTTGTGGCAGGTCTGACCTCAGACTTTTTTTTCTCTTCAGACATTGTTCTTTTCTATAATGCTAACATTTATACCATAGAAAGAAAGACAAACTAAAAAAAGAAGTAAAAGGTCAGACACAGACAGAATGTTTTTTTTTTTGGCTGGATCTCTAGATCAGCTCTTACTAAACTCAATACTGACCCACAAACTGTCTTGCTTTACAGACAGACTGATGGAAAGCAGGGATATGCCATGGGTTGATTTTAGCCAGATCTGTGTAACTATCGATTCATGGCAATAGAAAAAAATTATCTTGAATAGTTTCTGTGCTTTAAAAGTTTTAAAGTTATCCATGTTATGTTAGAAAATCTAAAAAACAATCACATCTTTTCTGTTTAGCATGCTTGTTCGTGAGAAGCATTCAGTTTGTGAAACCTTGATGTTTTGGACCTCCAGACTCCTGGTCCCTGCAGTAAAGTCACATCTGTATCATTCGTAACTGCAGCACATTGTGACTGCAGATGGACGTGGTCATGATTAAACACTGCTGGTGACAGTTGCAGACAAATATCAAGCACAGTAAACCTCACAGACAGAACAGAAATTAGATTAGTGAAAGCAAGGGAATACCTTACATGCCTGCTCAATTCTAGCGGCTTTATTTGCACTGCGCTGGCCCTTTAAACAACGCCGCTGCTGCACTGAGTGTTTTTTTGGGCTCTTGTTTTAGCACGCTGTGCCCAAGGGGGTCAGCCAAGAAGTCACCCTTAAGAGGTGATAATCCCATCACACTAGTCTCCTGCACTGTTTTCCCCGGATGGCATGAGCGGTTCTGTTCTCATAAGAGTCTGACCCGTGTTTCTGTGCAGGCGAGGGGTTACAAAGCGCTGTCTAAAGCAGTGCTTCTCAACCAATGAGTTGTGACCCAAAAATGTGTCTCAGGTCTGTTCTGATGGGTCTCAGACAGTAGGAATAACACAATTATAGACAAACAGCGTATACTATAAATAATCATGAATTCTGTAGTTAGAATACAAAACATATACTTCTAGATTACAGTTTATTTTAGTTTCCCTTTTACATGGTAATTATACTTTAAATACTGAGTAATATTAATTAACTTCATGTACTTACTATATGGTTAGGATTAGCATTAGGGTTTGGCTTAAGGTTACTTGCATGTAATTATGCATTATTAATAGTAATTATAATTGTTGGTCAGACTCTACAGACACAAATGCATCTGTCATTTGGTAGAAAACATTATGAACATAACAGTTGAACATGGACAGATTGTGTGACATACTGAGAAAAACCATCAAGAAAACTACACAAGGTCAAACAAAATACAATCCAGACAATAAATACAGATTAAATCTAAAAGCCAATGTTAAGATAATATTTACTATAGTTATAACATGTTAATTTATATTATTAACTTCCTGCATTTGGTATAAATGCCAATGTTTGATTGTAAGAATGTTTTTGTTTACATCTGTTTGTTGGCTCTCATTGTTGAGAAGCACTCCTGTGCACACCTCCACTGCCAGATCCACCTGCTCATTTTGCCTGTTGAAGGTTTACTTATTTGGGAATTAACCTCTTCTCCTCCATTATATTGTTTTTGTCCAACGGGCCTTATACCCCTCCGCTTCCTAATCCCACTCACCTCCTCCCTCCAAACACAGAGAATGCTTGGGAAGGGATTTCGCTCTGCGGTGTGGTCTCTGGAGCACATTACAGCACCGATGCCCTACAGGTATCTCTCGAAGGAGTGGGTGGATGAGAAAGAGATGCTGCCTTCCTGAGCACTGCTAACGTATTTATGCAAATCTTTTTGGGCATTATTGCAGATAAGCTCATTTTATAGTCTGATTTCCGCTCCCTCGTGTGCTATAATGAGTCGTTGAGCAAGGGGGAGCATGTCGGGGAAGAATGCCAGTCCGTCCGTCCGTCCATCCGCATGTAGAGCACACCGTCCTGATGTTCCATTTGAGGAGACAGGAATGGAGGGGTTTGATGCTGGTTAGTGCTATTAGCTTTCATTATTGGAGGCAGCCGACTAATAATTTCTAATTACCCTAAGGAGGTATTAGGAGTGTTAGTCAGCAAGGATAATTTCTTATTTGCACGCCTGGAGCAGTGAGCTCTCTTGAAGAACAGAGGCTAATGTGCAACAAAACAAATCAACGTGCCACGCAGGGCTGCAGGCTTCAGGGAGGAGGCCGAGATAACGCTCATTATGCATCATGATAATTCATTTAGAATGTTATCAATTTCAGAATAGAGGCCTGTACATGCACACACAAACACACATAAACCATTAAAAAAGGATGAGGAAATGAGGCTGCTGTTCAAACACTGCCTTCTAGTCTGTTCAGGTAGCTCCAATTACAAGCTTCCCATGTTTAAAGGCTGTTGAATGCTAAATGCTCCCTTTCCTCTGATCTTGAAATGTATTTAATAGAGAACCATGAAATAAAATGTAAGGCAGGATATTATTCTTCTGCAACTGAGTGGGAGTTTCAAATCAGAGTTTGAGTGCAGTTGTGTTCTAATGGATAGAGAGTGGGACTTGTAACCCAAAGTTCGGGGGTTTGAGTCTCAGGTCTGGCAGGAATTGTAGGTGGGGGAGTGAATAACCAGCACTTTCTCCACCTACAATACTGCAACTTAGGTGAGACCCTTGACCAAGGTACTTTACCCCCAACTGCTCCCAGGTGCCTCAGCATTGGCTCTGGGTGTGTGTTGACTGCTGTGTGTGTGCGCACTTGGATGGGTTAAATGCAGAGCACAAATTCAGAGTTTGGGTCACCATTCTTGGCCACATGTCACTTCAATTTCACTTTCACTTTCAAATTGTGCAGGACTCTGGTTGTGAAACTTAACTGACCTGGGTGATTGTTTGGTGTTTTTTTTCTTTGTGAACTGGTGGATCATTCACAATCATTCCAGAACCATGTTAATTTGATTTTCTTTTTGATTTTAATTTGGTTTTAATTGCAGCAGCACAGCAATACTCATCTTTCTCCTCGTGAAGTCATTCTGTCCACTGTTTCCCTCTTTTTCCTCTTGAAAGCATCTTTCCTCATGCCCTCAGAACTAGAATGACTTAATATCTTGAAACAATTGTAGGAAGTTTAAGGAGAAACCATTTAGATGTCTGAAATGTAATACCAAACAATGGCATCTTGCGATAGCAACCAATTTTCCACATTCAACATCCTCCAGTGGAAAAGCTTTACTAGTCATAAGGGAAAACACAAGTGTAGACAAAGCAGAAAACCAAACAAGACAAAAAAAACATGTTGTGTTTAGCGGTGTTGCGAGGTCAGGCCTTCATTGTGTGTTTCTCGCTGGGCCGCGGTCCTCAGACAACCAACTGTCTGCGGGAGACATCTGTGATTCCGACCTGCCGACCCTCAGAAGCGCTCTGAAGTGAGGGAATGCTGCCTTTAGCCCTCACACGGCCCGCAGGACAAACTCCAGCACTATTAAGAAACAGAGAGAGAGACAGAACAAGAGGGAGACAGGCAGAGCCAGCCGAAGTGCGTCAGAATGGTTTTGTTTCTTCCTCAAAGGCTTTGCGGTTTGCGTTCCTCAGATACCCATGAGATAATTTTCCTTCTTTATGAGTAAAGAGTAGCTTGGTGGTGGAGATGTTACGCTGGCCTGATGAGGAGCCGCTGTTCACAGAACCAGCTGTTGGGTGGGCCGGCATCCAAGTGCATCGTTGTGCGGTAAATGAGTTGCGTTCCCCGCAGTTCCAGAGTCGGCTGCTGCGGCTAGAGCAACCTTTGTCTTGTCTCAGTTCGTCTTGAGCTCCATCGGGCCGCTTACGTCTCGCTGGGGTCGCCAGGTCAGAACGCGGTCCGCTTCCACCGAATTTGCCTCTTTCCTCGATGCGTGCAACACGTGCATTATACTGAAGAGAAGCTGTTGTTTCTCTCTCTTTCTCGTCCCCCTTTGATTTTCCTGGTGGTTGAAGTCGTTGCCTCTGCTCGGGAGCTTTAGGGGAACGGCTGCATCTGCTGTTGAGATTTTACAGGAAGAGAAAATTGAAAAATCAATAAAAAGCCAAAAAAGAGTGAGACAGAAAAAAATACACAGAGGGAAAAAGCAAAGCAGATAACAGCTTTGAAGAAGCAGACAGACATACAGCTGCTGGTAGATTTGAGATGTGTTTTTGGACTAATTCAGATGTGCAATGAATTCATTTAAATGCCTCATGTCACATGCGTGTACCATGCCATGTCAGGCAACCGTTTTAAATCTCTGTTTTAAAAGGATTAATGGAGGACTTAGCGATGAAAGTTAGAAACTCCACGGGCACTGAAGTGGCTATAATCTTGAACCAGCTGCTGGGAAACATTGGTTAAGAATGACAATCTTACTTCAAATGCAGCGTGGTTGAGCCTCTCCAATGAGTATAAGTAAGGTGAATTCAGCTCAGCTGGTACACTTTTTTGGCATTAAAATGAAATGAAATGCACCATGCCCGCATGCAATGAGTTTCTGAGTTTACCTAAAACACAAGAGACAGTGGATAGAAAATGCATCACCAACTGATTAACACAAGTCTCTCTCTCTCTCCATTAATGCAGTTCTGCTCATTATTTTTACATTTGTGGAAGAGTGCTTGAACACTGGGATTGACTGTGGGAAGGACAGAGGGCCGCGGTTATTGACTTGTAAAGGAGCCGGTAGAAGTATCTGGATAAGATGCGAGCTTCTCCTGCTTTTGTAAAGCGGTCTCTGATATCTCTGCTAGTTGGGTCCCCAGAGGGGCCGCTGGGCTGATGGGAGCTCACAGCTGCTTCAGAGAAGAACGCACACGTGAACTCTGGAGGTGTTCCCAATGGTGAACAGCATATCTGAACTACAGGATGACGCTCATGTTTGTGCGTATCATGATACATTTGCTCACTTAGTCTGGATAGATAATAATATGACAAAGATCATGCAGATTTTTTTAAATTACACTTACATACAGTTTGAGACTCGTACCAAGAGCAATAGTTTTCAATACCCTGCCCTAGACAGCAGAACAACGCAGCAGCACTGGACAGCTGCGGCCAACAGAACACTGACTAATTTATGAGAGCAAACTGCACATGTGTGTGCAAGAGAGAATCAGAGGAAGTTTTCATTGACTCTGCAATGAGGTAGCTGAGGCCCATTGTGGGGAGGGGTGGGGGGGGTGGCGGTTGGGGCCGGGCTCTTCACAGTTTGAACTTCATCAGGGGCTGCGCTTAATCAATACGCCATCGGAAAAAGAATTAATTACCAAAGCAGAATAAAACAGCTGCATTTTAAACAGAGGCTTCATCAATGCTTTAATCTCATGCTTTCAGCTCAGGTGCCCTGAGGAATCACTCTGACCGCGTGTAATGAGGAACTCAGGGACTTTACGCCCCACACAACCCTTTCTCTCTCTCGCACACACATCTGCCTTTCTAAACTGTATCTCCATCTGTGTAGAACCCCTCTGCTGCATTCCCTTCCCACCAAATTCCAGTCGTCCCAGGGATGAAGAAGGGTATTAATGTGGAAATCTCCGCTGTAGGGCCACTGGAGAGAGGCACACATTCCTAAAGTGAAAGGGACTGAACTGTCGCCCGTCCGTGGCCCGCCCCATCACCGATTCCCCCACCTTACACTTGAGCTCTCCTGCAAACTGCTTTCAAGTAGGGTTGAGAAGGGGTTAAGGGTGATGAATTGGGTTTTTAGTGAGCTCATTAGGAAGCCAAACAGAGTCGAGAAGCAGCGGAATGGAGTGGGGCCGCGGTGCAGCAATCAGTTCTGCTTGCTTTGTTCCATGCCTCCAGGACATTTGTAAGCGAAAGTTCAGGGCAGACGGCTGATGAGAAAGGCCTGCCGAATGGAGCCCGCGATCTGATGGTTGACTTGTTGGTGTAGAACCTTTTATTCTGCAACCTCTTCGCGTCTCTTGGCCTAACAGCCCTCGAAAGCCATCACTGATGCCAAGCTCTGTGTAATAAATCCAAGGTGTCTGCCGGGTCTGTGTTAGTCTGAAGTGCAATTGAGGGTGAAAAATCTCCATAAATGCAGGTTTGGTGTGGTTATGTGTAGAATCAGACCCTCAACAATCTTCATAGTGGTTCAGGGCAGGACTTTGATGAGTGAGTGAAGTCGAGCGCAGCTTTGTTTCAGTCTTTCCCTCTGCTCGTGTGGTTTATAATGTTACGCTCACATGCCATGGAAATCCTGTTTTGGTGAAAATTGATGTAATTTGCTGTAGTAATTATCTTGGTAATTAACTCTCTAATGACTGCAGTGTGAAAGTGCTGCGGCTCCTCAAGTGACTCTCTTGTGCGCAGTCATTATTTGCTTTCCGTCGTAATTCAAGTGTTCGCTGATACTGACTGGAGAGAGAAAGAGAGAATATACTTGGATGCACCTCAGTAACCTCTGGGGCCAATTATTGTAATTTGATTTGGATTACATGCTGCAGGAAGAGTGTAGGGTGTGTGTTGGGTTTGTGGGGCGTGTAGCATGTGTTTGGGGTGTGTTTAGGGGCAGCTGGAGTGTGCTTGGGCTGTGGTGGGTGTGTGAATTTCAGTTCTTCCACAAGACTGGAAGGTGGACAGTCAAACGCAACACACATTCACCAGTGTCAGTTCTGCTCACAGCAACAGTCATATCAATTATATAGTGCTTTAAACAACGCAGATTGTGTCAAATGTGATAAAAACAACCAGTGTTCCAGTTAAAGTCAGTTTGTCATTGATTCAGTGATGTCATCGTCCAGTTCAGTTCAGTTCAAACAGTATCTGTGCAATCCAGTCAACAGTATTAAAGCATAGCATAATGCACTGGATAGTTGATTTAGTTTTTCTAGCACCCCCGTAGAAACAGGCCTGGTTCCCAAGGATCAATGCACATTTTGCACATCTCCTTTCAGTCACACACCCATTTCAGCTCTTGGAGTCACTATTAATGAGCTGATGAGTTGAATCCAGGTGTGACTGATTATGGAGACATGCAAAATGTGCTATGTTGGTGGTTCTCCAGGAACATGTTTGGGAACTGTGCTTCTCCCCTGCATCCGTGCCTGTTTTTGCATTAGTGTTGAATTAGTTGTCCTTACAGCATAGGTTCATGCGTAGCTTCCTTAAACCGTCTCTAGGGATGTTGTTTGCTTGTGATTGTCTTTCACGCGAGCCAGAAGCTCAGAGATGCAGGAAACAGCCGCAGCACTTAATGTCTCATAAACTCATCAGAGTGATTAGCAGACTAATGAAGAGACGAGATGAGGGGCGGCAGGAATGCAGCGCTACAATCAGATGCAGTCTCTCTAAGGCCCTGTTTATGATGTAATGAGATAACTGCCGTTACAGGTAGCAGGTTAATTACAGGTGTAATTACTCAAGTGCTTCACACTGGCTTCTCTGAAACACTATTGGCATATGATTATCATCTTCAACCTTTGAACACTGATGCACCTTTTACTTTCTCCTGTTACTCACAAGGTTTGATAAAGGATTTTAAAATTTTTCCCATGATGCCTCAGTGCTGCCCCATTTTCATTAGTTTGGAACAGGGTTTGGAGATTCAGAAATCCGCAGCATTCCTGGGATGACACTGACGTGACTGTGTGTGTGTGTGTGTGTGTGTGTGTGTGTTATTAAGTTGCTTCCTCATAGATATGTCTAATTAAAGCAGTTTATTCCACTTCATTTACAACCAAAAGAAAAGCTTTAGTGCTTCAATGGCAACAACTGCACATTACATCTGCAGGAAAACAGCATGGCGAGAATGACTGTGAGAGTGCAGCTGTCCGAGGACATGAGTGTTTGTGCAGATGTGTGTGTGAAGGGTATTCAGAGCTAAATGACCTGTTGCTCCTGTATTTTTTGGAGAACTGGTTGACTAATTCTACTGCTAGTCTGTGTAGACTATACTGAAAAAAATTACAACATACAATTACAAGTACAATTTTGAATTGAATAAATGTTGAAGAAAATCAAGCTGAAATTATGATGAAAACAAGAGTGGGTGAGTGATTAGCATAAGGTTAACACTTCTCTGGATTGGAGGGCTAGTGAATATATGAGTAGTCATGTTGGGAGCAGGGCTGAGGCGTGCGGTCTCTGTTTATGGGTAAGTGCAGAGGTCTGGATCACCGCTCTCCACCGAGAGCACCCTCACCTCCGTCCATGAGGAGCAGGAACGGTGCTGTGGACGGCTTCTCAGCAGGAGGCTGTAATTAGTGTCTTTAGGCTCAGCCTCTGATGGCACTGCCTCCATGTTCATGCCCCATTAGCCTGAAACAAATGTCCGAGCCAAACTAATCGGTGACTGCGACTCTCTTCGAGACAAAGGCTGGAAAATGTGAAGCACTTCAGCCCACGTGATTTGCCTTTTTACTCTTTTCTCATTGCAGTTGTTGTGATCACATGTGCTATATAATCATCAGCACAGCTTCAGTCTAGTGCCCAAATCTAACCTGTTCTGCTTCAGTGTCTACAGAACATGACGTCTTGCCTAAACTCTAAAAAAAGTGCTAACTTTTTATTATTATATAATTTCTAAGCTATTAGAAAGCTATTTCTACCTGAATTAAGCATATTCATAATCTATGACAAAAATGTATCATAAAATAGGTTAGTGGCTAATTGGGCAGCAAAAGTTATTCTAGAAAAATCAGTGCACAATAATATTAAAAATCCAAACATTTAGTGAAAATAATATTTTGTGGGGAACAAATAAACATATTGCACTAAATATGATCAAATGTTACACATTGCTATTTGTATTATTATAAAATCCATTCATTAAAAACATTCATGAATGTATTTATATATAAGTATATACCATAAAATTAAAATATATTTATTTTAAATGTATAGCGTATTTTTTAATAAGGCAACAGCATATGATCGATACGATAGGAACAAAACAAATGCAGTGCAGCACGAAGAGTTTAAAATGTGCGCATCCGGTGTGGAGAATGATGTGCTTGAAGTGAATGATGTCACTGATGCCGTGTTGCTTCAAGTGCATCATTCTGCACACCAGATGCACACATTGTAAGCGCTTCGTATTAAAAAAAATGCAAAGAACAAAGAGAAGAGATGTTGATGCTTAGTGAATAGATATGTGCAACAGTTATTCAACCTTTCTTTTAACAGTTTTAAATTTCATTTATTGTGCAAGTTATAAACAAGTTATAGTCTTTTCTACACCTGTGTTTTGTTCTCACAGACGTAAGTAACAAAACAACAATTCCTGCACGTATGAGACTCGAACTCCATTAGGCCATCAGGCCATGACTTCCACCAACATATATATATATATATATATAGTTTGAATCTCGGGCCGGCAATACCACGACTTAGGTGTCCTTGAGCAAGGCACTGAACCCCAAACTGCTTCCCGGGCATAAATGGCTGCCCACTGCTCCGGGTGTGTGTTCACAGTGTGTGTGTGTGTGTGTTCACTGCTGTGTGTGTGCACTTTGGATGGGTTACATGCAGAGCACAAATTCTAATATGGATCACCATGCTTGGCTGAATGTCACATAACTTTCACGTCACATATTCACTATGTTATAACTGTGATATTTAAATAAGGATTTAACATCACTGGAACACTCGTTGATCAATTGCCAGGATCCCAGGCTAATATGCAGATCCATATTTAATAATTACTTTTAAAGGTAAGAAACTGAACTTTTTCGAGTCATTTTTGCGGTTGTCTATTTTATGTGGGTCAGTGTGTCCAGTTTAATGTGGACACACACTGTCTGTCTCTCTACAGATTCAAGAGTGAACATAGTGTACATAGTGGACACGTTTGAGCCAGAAAGAGGCACAGAGAGAGAGAGAGAGAGAGAGAGAGAGAGAGAGAGAGAGAGAGAGAGGGCATGTTTTTTTCCTTCTACAAGGGTACTGCCTTTCCAAAAGTGCCTGGGGCGAGACTGCAGCACCTCGTCTCCCGGAGGCCTTTGGGCGTCTCCTAATAACCCCCCCATCTGCCCCCATCTCAGAGGTGCATGATGGGATACTTCCCCTTCCCCCTCTCCTCTTCTCCTCGTGTCTCCTCATGTTTTGTGCTGGAGTTCACATCTGCACAGGTTCAAATGGTAGAGTTGCCAGGGAACAGTCAGAGGCCATTAGTGTTTGGGGCGATTCACCCTGCGGCGCTCCAGCACTAACCAGTGAGCGGGGGGGCATGTAGATTAGCAGCTTCACATGTAATGAGCAAGTTTGCCCTTTCTTTTCTTTTCTTTTCTTTTTTCTTCTACTTCTGTCTCTCTCTCTCATTCTCTCTGTCTATCTTTGTTCCATGGCACTAATCCCGTTGCATCATTTTTTTGATTATTTCCACTCCTTTGACTCACTGTCATGTGTTTGAGCATATTTTCACTAGTGATAGCGTGATAGATAATGGCCAGTTTATCTGCTGATTTTTGGATAGATTTTTTGTATCAGCTAAAAACACACCCTTTTGTCAATGCTCAAATTTATCCACAGGATAATGACATTTTTATGTGTGAATGAATGTGAATGAATATGAAATAAATGTCCACTGCATTTCAGCAATTTTGTTTACATTTCATTCTCTGTCATTAAATTGCATTATGTACTTGATACTCTAGACACGAGTGTGTGTTTAATTTGTGTAAAAACAGATTAGCTATCAGTGATTGTTTCTGTGTGTGTGAGGGGCGTCTGGTTTCCCCCCGAGCGGTCAGGGGCTGTAGGGTAATGAAGTGACGGTTCGGTCTGTAAATACACGCGGGTCGCTCCGGCCGCTGTGAGCAGGAGGCTATCGTGTTGCAGTGAAAATGGAAACGTGAATAAAATTAATCTGGCCACCTTTTGGCTTGGACTGCTCGCTGTGGTCCACTCATAACATACCACAACAAGACGAGTTTACGCACACACACACACACACACACCTCCTCCAGTGATGTCATTGGAGAAAACGCCTGAGCTCGTGCTCTGTTTGGCATGTGTTTGACCACCACACTGGTGTTGTGAGCGTCTTTGCCCTTGCAGTTTGAATGATTGTGGATTTCGGGCGTTTGCTGTGAGGTTACTTCCACATTAGCACAGATCCACATGGCGAGGGCAATAAAACAGCACTAGAGAGAAAAATAACATTAAAAACAGAGAGGAGAAGAACTTTCAGTTGTCCTTGTATTCTTCATGTATTTTACATTTGATTATGCCATCCGTCGGATCTGTTCTCTTTCCTCCTTTTTAAAGTGATTACTTGAAATATTAATGCGTGATTACTGCTTATATAGGTGCGTGTGATTGATGTCTCCCCAAAAACAGAAAGACGTGCAAGTGTAAATTTGTAGAATATGGCAGCGTAGTGCAGGAGTTTTTCAGATACATAATTTAGATGCCCTGAAGGAAGGCTTTCAAGGCATTTTTGCCCAAGGCCAAGAAAAAATAACTGACATTTAAAAGTAAATCATTTTTGCTAATGCACAGTTAATGGCAGAGGAGAAAGAAAATAAGTCTGGGAAGTAGTTTATGAAGAGACCCAAGCTGCACTCACACATGCACGGATGGACGCTGATGGACATAAGTGCAGGAGTGTCAGATGTGATATGCAAATGAGGTGCAGGAAGGGGAGGGGCTGCAGTGTTTATCACATTGCAGCTTTTGTCTTTGCAACCATCCTGTATGATGTCAAGCAATATAAGAATTTGTCTTTTAGGGTTTCTGTAAGTTTGTATAATTTTAAAAGCTCTCATTTTGTCCAGGAGATGGGTTAGACAACAGCGTGGCTTCACCTGGCACGGGCGATGATGACGATCCAGACAAGGACAAAAAGCGACAGAAAAAACGGGGCATCTTCCCTAAAGTCGCCACGAATATCATGCGGGCATGGCTCTTCCAGCATCTCACAGTAAGACTCTTTTTCTGTTTGTGAGCTCTTTTATGAGTATAAGTGCTTAGATCTCACACTGAACTGTTACGCATTCAAATAAATACACAGTCATTGACATAAAGACACCAGTTCGATCCGGCCTTCAAATCTGATTGGATGGTGAAAGAATGCCAACAGCACTGGGACTTTTCACTGTTTGCATCACTCCACTTGACTGTGTTGCAGAAATAAATTATTTAGCCGTATTGTGTGTGTAATGTCATTCATTATTAATTTTAGTATCAAAATATATGAGCATTTTTACACTTGCAGTAAGTGCTGCCTTGTGTATACAGCTAAATCACAGCTGTAGTGATACTCACAACAAATGCGAGTGTGTTCTTACTCATTAACTGAGAATGCTTGACCAGTCTAGTTCTGAAAATGCTGTTTGGTAACACTTTATTTTAAGGCATCCTTGTTACAAATGTTACGTGTACTATGCATTATAATAACAGTTAATTATGCATAATGACATATAGTAAGTACATGTAAAGTAGTGGCCAAAATTATTAAAATACTTGGAATATTTAAGCGGTTTCAGTTGTTTTTGTTGAATTGGCCATTACAGTACTCATAAAACAAACTATTGCCGAGGTACCTGCGACAGAATGAATCTGCTGGAAATTGAAAACGATGGACTGGACCCTCGAAGTCAGGACCTCAATGTCGGGCAAATATCCCCCATCGGGCAAATTTGGGGCAAGTTGGGAAATAAACTGGACAGATCTATTGTAGATTTAAAGGAAAGCCTTTGGCTTGAGCTGCAGAAGGCATAAGATAACATTAGTGTTTAATTTTTTAGGAAATATATTGACACTATGCTAGAGAGATGTGCTTCTGTAATCACTGCAAAAGGTGGACATACCAAGTATTAAAGTTAAAAGTGAGATAAAAACAGTACGACTCACTTTATTTTAGATTTGTTGTGCTCAGAGCAACCACCTGCAAGTTTCACATTAAAACATGTTTTGGAGACAAAAAAAGGTCAATATTTTCATATTTGTCAGGTGTTCTAACAATTTTTGGCCACCACTGTAGGTAAATAATATTACTCAGTACTTAAATGTATAATGACACTGTAACAAGCAGACCTTAAAATAAAGGATAACCTGTTTTTTACATCTGTTCTTCCCCCAAAACATTTTGTAGGGTTCAATGTTTGTCTCTGCCGGTCCAAACGCTAGTGGTTGAGAGTGTGTGGGTTTGGAGAGGTGGCATGCGGGGTCATGTTTCATCGGCCTCTCTGATGTCACGACATCTTCCGCGGCTCAGGATATATCGATCTGGACAGGAAGGGTCAGGTTTCTGAGGGAGGTGCTGCCATCTCTGAGCAAATGAACTCAGCATGTGCTCCGCAAGAATCAGAGAACCGGCGACTGTGTGTTTGAGGGACATGCCCTGCACACCCTGACACCCAAATGCAGTCCCAGTCTGGACCCGGTGATCGAACATGAGCAAAAATAATAATAACGCTCCTTAAACGCAGCTAATTAAAAGGACTGTAAATCTATTAGAAACTTCTGTGGCATAATCTGAACTCTGCCATACACTTATAACTCTCATTATTAGAACGACTCCACCGCACCCCAATCTGACAGACAAAGACACCTCGTTTTTCTCTGCTTTATTCTTGCACTCTTTTCATTTGCCGTCCCCTTCACGCTCCCAGAACTGCTTGGTGTGTTCAGCTTGTGTGTAAAGCAGCAAAGGAGGCGTCAACCCACCACCTACCTCGCCACTTTTACCCACAAACGCCTCTCGTTTCATTTACTCGGCTCCATATCACGCAGGAATTTCGCGCTTTTTACAAAGATCATTAGGCGTCTTTACTGGCAGCTCGGGAGATCTCCATTCAGCACATTCAAAAGAGATGCACTCCTGTTCTTTTAGAATTGTTTTCAACTACATGAAAACGAAAGGAGAATTTTCATTAGTGGAAATGTAGATGTTTCCATCATCTTTATAGACGTTTCCCTTATTTCAGTCTTTTATGAGCGCGAGCAATAATCCATCCTTTTTAACCCACCTTTCTATTTTTTTTCCCATCCTTTTCTGACCAAAGAAACTTAATTGAATTATCCCGAAGTACCGAACGCAGCCCCCCGCGCAATCCTTTACACCACATGGCTGTGCCACACATCAGGCCTTTTATTTTAATTTGTTAAGCAAATGTATTTTCCAGTTCAGGATGCATTTGTGTGTGAGTGAATTCACGGGGACTTTGGCCCTGAATGGCCCATAGCGGCAGCTCTCCATTCAACCATTCATTGGAGGGGGCAAAAGAAAAGCGGCAAGGTTGTATTTTCTCCACTGCAGGGCCAAAGCGGAGCTGCTCTTCCATGAGCAGTGGGGGTCCCTTTACATATGTTCTCAACATTGAGCCATTGTCACCTATTCTGTGGGGCTCAAAAGGACGTAACCCCTCCCCCCCCCATTTCCATCCCCCATGCTCACAAAAAACAAGCCGACTAACAGTTACAATTGTGGGCTGAAATCAATGGCCTCCTCTTCCACGGAACAGTCTCTGAGTACGCCCTTATAAGTCTCTCTGAGCCAACAGCCAATCCCACAGAGGAGCAGAGGATGGACCCACAGGAGATGCATGTGGCACATTCTGCACCTGACTGAAGAGCTTCTACAGAACTCGAGAGTTTGGGTCAGAATGTGCTGCAGTCGAAGCCCCAGAGATGTGCTCTTCCTCCTGGAGCTCTCTGGATCTCTTCCAGTGCCATTAGTGGGAGGAAATCCCAGCTGGCTGCTGTAAGCTTTCCCATATGGCACAGAGCTTATGTTATTGGAAAGATAAACTCCACTGTGGGGTGTGTTGCTCTAATATGCTTCATATTTAATGAGCAAGAAGGAGAAGAACCTTCTACGTGGCTCTGAGAGATAGATGCAAGGCAGTGGTGAAGTGTAGTTTGTACTGACACCCCTGCAGGGTCACACAACAGTTTAATGGAGACAAACTTTGAATCCTCTCAATTAGTCAGTTGGCGCCCTCAGTGTGTCTCCTGCTAAGATTAGGGTCAGTCTGCAATGAAAACAGGAAGCACTCAGATACAAAGATAGCACCCCAGGCTTGTTCTGTCCTTTCACTTGGGTAAACCTTCAAAAAGCTATGAAAATAAATAGGCCTGAAATGCGAATCAGTCAGTGGCATGAGTTTGGGGCGGGACTGACTGTCTTTTTCCCTTTATCCATTTGGAATTGATTGAGTTATGAAAAGTGAGTTGTGATATTCCAATGTTAATTTTATCCAATAACCCAGCTTTTGGATCAGCTGAAGAGTAATTTCAGCAGTGGAGAATGTTATTACGTCATGCTTTCTTCAGAATAACACTTATTAAATATAGCGGCATTTAATAAAGAGGGTTGACTTGTTGGGAAATCAGTCAAATACAGGTAGCTGATGGAAACATCCTTAATCAGAGACACAGCAGCAAGAGTCACAAGTTCGTTTCTCATCTGCCGCCATTGTTCATGAGTTAAAAGCCTCATCAGATACTTGTGTAAGCAAATAAACAGGATCAGCCAGTGATCAGCCTGTAGAGTCACACAGTAAAGCAAACAAATCCGTTCTTGAGGCTCATCTCAGACTAAACATTTGGGCTGATCTGCTCTGACTGCAGCTGTTTGCATGTCTGATTCACGTCAGTGTTCGTTTCCACTGCAGAACATCTGACAATAGTTTCAAACAATGGACACAACACACAAAAACATAAAATGTGGTCTGTAGGTTCTCTAACCCCCCACTGCATGTAGATTCAGGGTTTTCGGAGCAGAGGATTCCTCCCTCACTGTGTGGTATAATGCAGGGGTGGTTTCATTTAAGGCTCAGCGAGGTAGTTTTGTGATGCTCCAGGGGTTGCAGTGGGGCAACACTAATCTATCAGGGGCTTGTTTGCCCTCTGTCAGCAGTGCCGCCTATATAACATTTATGTTCAGTGCGTGTGCATCTGCATGTACAAGGAAACCTGAAGATCAGAAACATAATTTACCCTGCTGCACCTAGATATGTGTACTAGTATATCTGATGTGTTGTTAATCAAGTAACTATTAACATTACAAATTTTGTATGAACACTGGACATATTTTCTAGTAATGTGTGCTTTGCACTCCTTGTGGCAACACTGAGAATGCGACACAGTTTTGGGGATGCTGTGTGTTTGATAGTCAGCCTACAGTAAGGCCATTTGTTCTGTTGATTTCTTCTGATCTTGCCAAGTTGTAAATCTAAAGTATTCCACTGTAAACTGCCACTGATGCAGTCAGTTTATCAGAACCTCCGAACCAGAGAGGCTGAAAGTTCAGATGTCCATATCGAGGGACTAATTTCATTCTTGCAAGTTGTGGAATTAAATGAGAAGCCACATCCACCTTCCTCTGTCATATGCAGTGATTTAAAATAGCTATTTTTTGTGTGTGTGCAATTCTTGGTTATCATTAGGGTTTCCAACTGTTCCGTATAATACAGGATTGTCCCGAATATAAGGCATCAAAGAAATGTGGCATACGCCGGATTACCACCATACGAATAACACCATAGGTTTGACATTAAAAGCCCTTTTAGAATAATTGTACATATATAGGATAAGCAAACAAATGTGATTATTTCTGAGAACCTTTTACATATACTTAACTACAGACACACTGAAATGACATACACTATGTGGTACAATACAAATAATTTGAACATCCCTTATCCTATAAAGAATCACAGTTTTCCCTTATTTTCATTTCTGAAGCTGTCAACCCTAGTTAATAGTGTTCCTGGGAAGAGGCTTTGGCATCAGCTAGCATTTGGCATTAAGTTGTTCAGCATCAACATTCACTTTGCCTCTTAAATTAATTTAAACATTTAGACATTTAAAGATCTGCAGCAATCACTAACATGCTTCAGTATTCTTAAGTCCAGTTTAGGCAGCAATGGCAATGAAAGTAAATTTGATTGTTGTCTGATTTTAGGCACTTCCTTTAATGGGAATTGCTTTCAGATCACTGTGTCTCTGTTTTGAACTGTTGCAGCTAAACTATTCTTAAAATAATAGTTTAAGAATAGTTATAATTTGTAATAAAATTTTCAACCTAAAGGCAATCCTCTGTCTTGATCTTGTCTTTGGCCATCATCCTGTATGATGTGTTAGTTATGGCATGTTTATCATGTTGCAATGCTTTTTAGAGATAAACGACTCTCTCTGAACCTCAGAAACAGAGCGAAATCTTTCAGTTGAGGGATGACCTTGCTGACACTTGGAATGTTCCTACATACTCAGACTGAGTCGGGATTAATAAAAATGGCTTGAACAGGCTGGAACACGCTGTTCCATGAATGTGTGTGTGTGAGGGGAATGCATCTGCTCTGACCTGAAATACACATAAACAGTGAGGAGAACAAGAACTTCAGTTTATTAACTCTCTCACATTTCATTGACCTCTACTCAGACAAGTACACAGGCGAAGGTTATAAATTTGTTGAAAATTTAACTTATGTGCTCATCCTGATTCTCTTCAAACTATTGCTCCTCCATTGACGTAAAAAAAGTAAACCTGTGATTTTAGAAGACACTAATTCCTGCTGTAGCACCCTTCTGGCAAAGCTTTAACTAATAAATTGTGTTTTTGTGAAATCAATGCATGCATTCACATATACTAATGTAGAGTATGTTTCAGGCCAAAAAGAGGGAGGAACTAGGGGCGTGGTCGAAGAAACATCTCAGACATAGAAATGGAAAGCTAAGAAAGGACGGTTGTGTGTGTGGGGAGCAAAAATCAAAACCAGACTGTGATTCTCTGTTTAGTTTGTCAGGGGACTGGTGCTCCTCTGAATCCCAGAGCTCTGTGATCTTCCCGCCCATTCTCTGCTGCTGTTTTTATTCTGTTTTCTTTTTCCAGCACTTCTCCTCATGGGCCTTCCTCTGAGCTCTGTCTGCACCTCCTTTCTATTTCATAATGATGACCGAACACTGTGACTGCACAATATCATTTCATATCTCAAATGTTGCATCAAAGGCAACAAACAAAATGCACCAATTTGTTGTGGTTTCCATTCAGCCTCCCAAGATGTTGGCAAACTGAGGCCTACCATCGCCTGGGCCGCCACCACTGTGGTGTGATCTTCACTGTTTAATTCAGGCTCATAAGGGAGTTTTTCATGATGACTTAAACTGGTGAGCAGTATCAAAAACATCCACAAAATGCCAAAGAAAGAAGGCCAAGATAAATAAAAGACAGACAGATATCCTAATCAAACTGGAGCGCTTTGGCTCCAGATGCGAAAGCATGTGAATATTGATCAGATCGCAGTAGTTATAATGTCCCCGGGGCACGGCAATTCCTGCTCAAATCTACAACGATTTTAGATAAAGAGACTTGGCGAGACATTACGGATTTCGGCAAGCAGAACCTCCTCCTTCTATCTCGTCCTCCTCTCCCTCTTCAACTGGGATGCAGAAGAAAAGCAGGGAAAACCTGTATTTACACACACTCTTCTGATTCTCCCTTAATGTTCATTATTTGAAACCGGCCAGCAATTACAAGTTCAAAGGGGCGTAGAGGGCCAGCAACCCACATAATCGCGAGCAAATTAAGTATAGCATGTTCACAAATCATACATTTCCATACAGGCACAAATCTCTGCCACCTCGAGGCTCCAGCATGCACTATCCCTGCCTCGCAATCCTCTTAGCCATGGCTTTTTGTCTGCCTTCACCAACCAGAAGCCTTCTGACATAGAAAATGTATCAAACTTCACCTTGGCTTAGGTCGTACAATCACTGCTGTTTGTCCTCATGTCTCTTGCTGCCAGGCCGCCCACCCTCTCTTACAAATTACTCTGCTCTGTTTCTCTCTCCTCTGTCTTCCTCCCATCTGACGCCACATCCACATGATGTAAGTGCAGGAGTGAGCGTGTCCCGGCAGGTGTATTCCAGTTACCTTTGGAGACAGTCACAGTGGCTTATTCTGTCTACAGGTGGCTCTTTGCACATTGAGAGGAGGGCTAGTGAGCCCAGTGGTTAGCTCTTGTTTCAGAGCCGCCCAACTGGCGGTCATTGTAGACATCCTTCTCTACATCTACACCTCCACACAAGAAGCTCTCTTTCTGTCTCTGTGCCATATTAATCTTCTTCCCCTGTCCCGGTTCAGTGCTACAGGTCACCTATCTTTCTACTGGGCTTTCGTCTGCCTCCCCCAGTTAGCAGTGCTGATGTTTGCCTTAGGGATCTTTGATAAAATCTTCATAGGGACCTGCTTTAGTGCTCACACCATTTCCTGCCTTCTGCTCTCATTTTTTGTCTTGCTTGCATGGGGAACGTACAACTCCTGCATGAATTCAATAAAACGTCAACGCTCCTTGGCAAGGTGAACATCAGACAGTTCATTTTTCATTCAGCAAAATCCCGTCAAAAGGAAGTGAAGGCTGGCTGTTTCATTAAGTGGCCCATCCAGGCAGACACGTGCACCATAGAAGAGCCCATGTTTGCCCAAGCAAGTGTGCATATTAGAACGGAATCCACAGGGAGATTAATGGGCTACTGCCTCTGTACCATTGATTATCTCCACGCCATTTTCCCTCTTCCTGCACACATATTAAAAAGTAATGAAGCCTACGGTGGAAAGGAAGGCAAGACTTCACGCATCATTTTACGTTATCTGGACTCCAACAGCGAGGAATCTCTTTAAGGCATGGTTTGAGCAGAATTAAGTAAACAAATGTGGAATATGCCTTTAAAACAAGTAGCGAGTGAAAGAAAAAATGCTTAAGTAAAGACAAGCCCCTGAACTATGCAGATATTAGCAATTTTGTTGTGTAGTTTTCCTAACCTTTCAACAAGACCTCAATTGCTAGGAATTAGTAACCAATGACAGCAATGGGAATGTGGAAGATCATTAGAAGCCCCAGGATTAGAGTGATCCAAAGCCAGTTCAATAGCCTGTTATATGTCTCTGAACAATCGGCAGTCCATGCTTTGCCTTCTATTTGAGAAATATAAATGCCCCAGCCAGCACCGTGCATCTCCACACCATTGTGTTCTCCTCTGTCATGGCCCTGCTGAAATGGTTGGGGGGGGGGGGGTGCTCTTTCAGGAAAATAACTTCCTGAGACATTATGTGAATCAGCAGACAGCCTTATGGCCCAGACCTCCCCAAGAGTCTAAACTCTGGAGTTAAAGGTGAGGAACCACATTTAAAACCTGATGGGAAACATTTTTTTCTCCCCTACAGAGCTTTATTTTGAATGCTCTTGACTTCATTTGGTTTTAGTATATGGTTATGACTTATGCACTAGATCATCCTCTACAGAGCCCAACCCTCAATGGCATAGCCATTACCAACGCACTTTTACCATTATAGAAGCACGCCGCTCAATTCCCGTCAGTCAAAGTTGACTGTACTGCGCTCAGCTCTGCATTGAATCATGCATAATTGTGCAGTGGTAAGGGGATCAAATAAAGGAAAAAAGCAAGAGTTAGAAAATCCACAAACACAATGGAAAGAACACAACAACAGCTGTCTTACACCTCAAGCAGGCTTCTCTGCAAAGTGATTGGAGAGGAGCGGGGCTTGGGTTACATTCCTGAGATGGGGATGGTTGGTGTTGGTTTCAGAAGTGGGGGCAGGCGGTGGGGGTGGAGACAGCTCAACAAGTTGTTGAAAAGAACACAGACGCTTGTCATCAGCCTCCAGAGCAGGGAGCCATCTGAGTGCATTTTAGTTGCAGAGGTTAATGACCTCCCTTTGCTCTTCCATCCTGCTGGAGTCCTGTGCACCAGCAGCACTCTACTATGTTTGAGCTCACAGTTCTTGCTTGTCGCCTGGATCAGTCCAAAAAGCTGTGAGTAGATCCTGACAATCCCTTTTTATCTCTCCCTCTAGGGCAGCACGTAAACTCTCAGAGTAACGATGGTGTTTGGATTACTGTAGCTCCCTTTGATGACTCAGTATGAACCATGCAAAGTCAAGTCAAGTCACCTTTATTTATATAGCGCTTTAAACAAAATACATTGCGTCAAAGCAACTGAACAACATTCATTAGGAAAACGGTGTGTCAATAATGCAAAATGATAGTTAACCCTCTGGAGTCTAAGGGTATTTTTGGGGCCTGGAGAAGTTTTGTCATGCCCTGACATTTGTGCTTTTTTCAGTTTCTTATAAATATCTAAATGGGTAAAGTCTAATCTCACTGTAATCAGCACAAACTGGGCTATAATAATATAAGAAATGCATGTATGTACATGATTGTGTTTTTGAGAAAAAAAATATTATGCGTGGTTAGTGAAAAACTAAAAATGTTAAAACACTTGAATAAGGCAAAAAAACACATAAAGAACAATGGTTCCCGGGATTTTTGAGAACTGGAGCTTGTAGCCTAGAATTTTTCTTTCTAAATGATGTGAAAATCATCTTGTTTACTCACTCACAGAGAACAATATATTGATTTAAATTTTCTAAGACACTTTTTGTTGGTAAAAGTCATATGCGAGTAGGCGTCAACTACCATGAATATCATTGTGATTTACACCTGAGAAGACAAAGGTAAATAAATAAAAAGAGACTTACTCATGTTCATGATCTCTGCTGAATAAAGTGCTGCATTCTTTTTTTCTGAGGAAATCCATTTCTCAAATCCTCAACCACATGACATCTTTTTGGGGTGAATTATGTCTTATTCCTCTCATCGCGAAGCAAACAGTAAAATAAACACTTGAAGAACAGGCTCGCTGCTTTTTCTTCTGTTATGGGCGTATTCAAGCCGCGCGCTTCAGTTTGAATCTGAATAGAGCGTTCAGCGCGGGGGCGTGGTCACATTAGATATAATGAAGGGAGACTTGAAAAACAGACATCGCGTTGTTTTCATATGGATTACTTTATCACAGAATATCTGTTTTCGGCGGCACTTGTTTAGTTTAAAAATAGACATGTCAAGCTTTCTATAGATATCTCCCCCATGTATTTTCGTTGAGTATTCACGGAGTTACAGTTCATTTTAATGACTTGTTTGTAAAAGAAGATCAGCGCAGACAAAGGCTGCAGACAGCACACCTTGTTTGTTATCTTTATTTTATAAGTGCACAAAGTTTTGTTGTTATTATGTCTGTATCCAAAAAAAAAGTAGACCCTTTACAGATTCGATTGATGTATTGCTCTTATCTGTACGATTAAAACTGAAAGTGTAATTTAAGGTCTTTTCGGGGTTATCAGGAGAAAATGACTCAAAACGCGTATCCGCGTTAATCGACTCGAAAGGGTTAAAGGCAGTTCATCATTGAATTCAGTGATGTCATCTCTGTTCAGTTAAATAGTGTCTGTGCATTTATTTGCAATCAAGTCAACGATATCGCTGTAGATGAAGTGACCCCAACTAAGCAAGCCAGAGGCGACAGCGGCAAGGAACCAAAACTCCATCGGTGACAGAATGGAGAAAAAAACCTTGGGAGAAACCAGGCTCAGTTGGGGGGACAGTTCTCCTCTGACCAGACGAAACCAGTAGTTCAATTCCAGGCTGCAGCAAAGTCAGATTGTGCAGAAGAATCATCTGTTTCCTGTGGTCTTGTCCTGGTGCTCCTCTGAGACAAGGTCTTTACAGGGGATCTGTATCTGGGGCTCTAGTTGTCCTGGTCTCCGCTGTCTTTCAGGGATGTAGAGGTCCTTTCTAGGTGCTGATCCACCATCTGGTCTGGATACGTACTGGATCCGGGTGACTGCAGTGACCCTCTGATCTGGATACAGACTGGATCTGGTGGCTACGGTGACCTCAGAATAAGAGAGAAACAGACAAATATTAGCGTAGATGCCATTCTTCTAATGATGTAGCAAGTACATGGGGTGTTATGGGAAGTGTTTCCGGTTCCGGTTTACCTAATTAATGCAGCCTAAAAATCCTTTAACGGATTTGGATATCAAAAGCATATTAGGAAAGTGCAGAAAGAAGGAAGTCAGAACCAGAACTGACATACACTTTTTTTATTTGCTGGTTGAGTGGGCCTACAGTACATCTACTAAAAGGACTGTCCACGCAGAGTCAAGTTCCTTGCTCAAAGGCACAGTGATAGGGAAACTCAATCCTGTCATGAATTGCTCCTTTTGGGGTTTTAACAATACTGCAGTTATTGCACAACTACCATTAGAGTTGTTAATCTGTTTTGATATTCAAGGTTGCAGTTCTTGCCGACCATTCAGGTTTCAAATATTGTGGTTTGATTAGGTAGGAAACTGTTAGCTAAAAAAAGAAGAATGCAGGCTACATTTCTTATTTGTGCTGCCTGTTGAACCCCATCCACTAATAAATGGTAAGCTGAGCAAGCTGTTGGTCATCCTATCATGGGATTGTTGGGTAGCTGCCAGTTTCCTGCTTGCTTTGTCAGTGAATAAAGTCAGTAACAAACGAGAAGCCTACAGCCAAGCTGGTCAGTCAGGTCAGAGGTAAGCAGGCCTCTAGGCAGAATTGAGCAGAGGAGCAATATGGGGAGAGCACAGCCAGCTGGAATGTACCTAAAAGAGGCCCTGTTCCTTAGCTCTCCTTCTCTTAGAGCCATTAAAACTATTCATACATCCCTTAGACTAAAACATCAATAGTGGATAGTCACCAGGGCTCACAGAAATCCACTGACTGAGTGTGCAGCGCTGACGGGAGGTCTTGATTTTCTTTCAAAGGTTACAAAGCCTTGTGTAAAGAAGAGTTTTTTCTGAATAGTCGTAAACAAAAAAAGCAGTAAGCTCAACAGGTATGATTTGAAGTTTGTGTCGTAAGGTTTTGAGATCATGACCATGAGAGATCTTGGGCTTCTTCAGTTGGCTTTTTTTCCAAAAACCTCAGTGACGGGCTCTCTATGCTGATGCTTGGTTTAGTCAAAGTCAAAGTCACCTTTATTTATATAGCGCGTTAAACAAAATACATTTCGTCAAAGCAACTGAACAACATTCATTAGGAAAACAGTGTCAATAATGCAAAAATGATTGTTAAAGGCAGTTCATCATTGGATTCAGTGATGTCATCTCTGTTCAGTTAAATAGTGTCTGTGCATTTATTTGCAATCAAGTCAACGATATCGCTGTAGATGAAGTGTCCCCAACTAAGCAAGCCAGAGGCGACAGCGGCAAGGAACTGAAATTCCATCGGTGACAGAATGGAGAAAACAACCTTGGGAGAAACCAGGCTCAGTTGGGGGGCCAGTTCTCCTCTGACCAGACGAAACCAGTAGTTCAATTCCAGACTGCAGCAAAGTCAGATTGTGCAGAAGAATCATCTGTTTCCTGTGGTCTTGTCCTGGTGGTCCTCTTGTTAGTCCTCTTGGAGAGTCAGCTAAATGGACGCCATACTTGACATCTACATTTTTAGCATCATTAACCTACAGGAAATTGCCCCTGCAGCTGTTTGCCGGCTGCTTGGTTGCTCCACATTCCAAGCTAATGGCTAAACATCGAGGTTTCCTCTACTGTGAGTTTTGACAACTCAAGTTTTCTAGTGTAACAAATTAAACATGACATTATGGGTTCAGATCTGGGTAAAAGATGCTAAAATGCCATTGACTGCTTATCCCAAACCAAGCCACAGAGACAGCTTGTGTAAATAACCCTTCTACTCATTAAGAAGAAATAGGCTAACAACTTTTAAAAGCTTGCTGGGCTAAATTATGTATATGTGCTATGTATTAAAGTATCGTAGATGAGCCTGTCCTTCAGCCTCAAATGCCAGCACAAATGGAAGCCATACAGTACTTAATGCTGCCAAGACCTGCACACATAAAATGGTTTGGCTGGTATATTGAGGAGTTGCTGAACTACTTTGTTGCCTGCATTGAGAATGACCCCATTGTTCTTTGGCGGCCCATTGGCCTTTTGGACAACATTTCTGTTCTCCAACCCAGTCCGTGTAACCTGTGAGCAAAAAACATCCTTTTCTCTCTCATGCAGGGAAAATATATTAAAGAATAGCATAAGTAAGTCTTGCCCTGTGGGAAGGTGGGGTCTGGACAGCAGTGAGCCATAGATAGTAGCCCAGTGGCCTAATGAACATGACCCGTGATGTCTTGGCTCCGTTGCTCACAGGTCACATCTAGTCTAATCAAGTCATTACAAACTGGTGAATGCAGGCACAACAGAGTATTCTTGTTAGGCCAGATATTTTCTTTTTTTTTTTTTTCAGTTGCATGCGCAGGCAATAAAAATTATCCAGTTGATGATAGAACCTGCTGTAAAAATGAAGTTAAACTGCTCCAGAAAGGTTTGCCTGATCAGGTGGAAAGATAATTTCTATGGCTGTTGTGGTGAGACTTTAATTTGGTCAAATGTACACCCTAAAGCCAGAGGGTTAAGAGGATGAGAAGAGATTCAGCATATCTTCTGTTCCCCTTTCCCTACGCAAGGACATGGAGATTAGGTTACTCCCCTTGAAAGAGCCGGCTGGCCGTGTCTGTAAGAGAAGCCATGAACCTGATCTGATGATTAACTAGCCTCATCACTATGGCTGTGGGCCACATCCAGACACACACACACATAATCAAGGTTTTTTTTTTTTGTGTCCAAGTCTACACAAACCCCCGCTGCTTTACACCTTTCACTCTCACTCTTATTTGAGGGGTTTGCAGGCATCTCTGTTAATGTTACACCTAGTCAGGGTTAGTGGTTTAAACAACCCATAAACTCCAAGCAATGAACTTCAGCACATAACCATTTGCGCCAGTGTTCCATCTTAAAGGGATAGTTCACCCAAAAATGAAAATTATGTTATTAATTACTCACCCTCATGTCATTGCAACCCTGTAAAAATCACTAATTAAGATATTTTTAATGATTATGTTGATTAGGTTCAGGCAAAAGCATATACATGTGTCATGGTACTCTCCAAAATGGCTTAAGATGGTAACTCGGGGGAGAAGAATTGTTTAATAAAGTCCTTATTTTTGTTTTCTTTGTACGCAAAAAGTATTCTCCACTGATGTCACATGAACTATTTTACAGATGTCCTTACTACATTTCTTGGTCTAGGAACATTTCAGTTGTGTTGCTGTCTGGTTCAGAAAGCTCTCAGATTTCATCAAAAATATCTTAATTCGTGTTCTGGAGATGAACAAAGCTTTTATGGGTTCCGAATGGCACGAGGGTGAGTAATTATTGACAGAATTTTCATTTTGGAATGAACTAACCCATTAAGAGGCACAGGAGCTACATTTAGTGCTGCTAGCTTCATTTAGCTATTGTTTTATTGTCTAATGTTTTTAACGAGCATTATAACCGAGAGAGCACATATCAGTTGCTGCCGCTAAAGAGCAAAACTTTCTCTAATTGTTTGTATCTCTCTGTTTTCGTTTTGTTTTGTGTGTATTGGACTGTGTGTGTCTCTCACTGCAGTGGGTGTGTGTTTGTTCCCCTGTGTGGTTCTCTCTGATGGCCTTGAGAATGGGAGTGATTGATTAATACTCACTAATGCTTGTTTACCCTCAGCAACTGCGTTCCAGGCCAACCTCACGGGGGTGCCCACCTCCTCCTCACACCCCTCCCAGCATCCCCCTCTGCCTGGCCTTGCCAATCCATGTTTTTGCAGGGCAACAGTTTGCTTGGCAGGCAAATTGATAGCTAGAGTCGCTCTAGAATCTTGCACCATCTTCAGTGAACATAAATTATTGGTGTAGAGCAAACAGGGGGGCTGGCGGCAGTCCAGCGGCTCCGAGCCCAGCCCAGCAATCAATTGTTTTTGGGGCACAGAGAGAGAAAGAATGGGAGAGAGAGAGAGAGAGAGAGAGAGACATGAAGAGAGGGAGTCTAGCTGCTCTCCTCAATAGCTTTTCATGGCGTGCTGGGCTCCAGGTGCCCCTTTGAAGCCACATAAATTGAAACTGTTTTACCTCTGAAAAAACCCAGTGTGGCAGTCACGACTGAATCTTATCCTAGAGCTGCATGAAGACACATTTGTTCATACGTGTGCATGCAGAGAAACACAAAGAGCGCTGGTATGCATGCATCGCACGAGCATCGGGGGGTGTATTTGCGATGGTGCCGAGGACGTGTTCTCTTTTGTGCATGCATGTGCGTGTGTGCGCATGTGAACGAGTCTAGTTGCATTCTTACAGGCTTCCTCCTTGTTGTCTGGATGCAGCGTAGTGCTGAAGAAAAAATCCAATGTACACAAAACGCTACCTAAGCACACATATTTAACCTTAAATGCACACAAGCTAGAATACATAGAAGCAAGTTCCTTTTGTCCATCTTTTAAACAAAACAGTCTTTTAGCTTCTGTTCTGCTGAGCAGAAATCAAACACAGTTGGACACCCACTTCATGAGTCATTTCATAATCAAAGTTAACTTTCTAAAAAAATCTGTCTTTCTCGCAGTAAATGCAGAGTTCCTTCTTATTACAAATACAACAAACACACCATATTACAATTATTCATGATTTTGCCATGTAAAATGGAATATATTTTTATTATATTCAAATCAGTCTTATCAAAATAAACCCGCAGCCTTCATTTGGTTGCAATATCATTTTTGCAGAAACACACATATGTAAATACATTATTAACAGCATCTCTAAATTTAAAATGTGCCAATCTTTCTGCAGATTTCTCTGTAGCAGATATTAAAATGTCATTCTGGGCTTTGATTGATTTTATTGGGAGTCTGTGTTATCTTGCTGCGCTCAGTTTGATTAAACATACAGAGACGATCACAGTCAATTGGAGCTGTGCGTCACAGGGAAACTCAAATGCTTCAGCAATGATGGAGTAGTTGGAGAATAATTTAAACTGTTGATAAGAGA
Organism: Carassius carassius; assembly: GCF_963082965.1. Classification (NCBI taxonomy): domain Eukaryota; kingdom Metazoa; phylum Chordata; class Actinopteri; order Cypriniformes; family Cyprinidae; genus Carassius; species Carassius carassius. Next base: position 30,509,407 of record NC_081786.1, on the reverse strand, counting down.
CAATGGAATAATGTGCTCTTAATTTCGATTATGCAACCCCCCCCCCCCCCCCAAAAAAACAAAACATTGTATGATAGTACAGTTTTTAGCATCTAGCTAAATGCATTATGTTTAGTTTTTTGCATTTAAACACCAATGCAAAGTCAAAAGTCTACCAATCCACTGCAAAATGGATTGTGGGTTGCAATAGCTGAAAAATCAGGCACTGATGCACACTTCATATATGCACTCCTTCATTCAGCCTGCTGTTCTCAACACACTACTCCTGTGCACAAATTCTTATCTGGCCTATAGCATGTGAATCAGGCTGCGGTGTCCAGTAGTTCAGCTGGGGGATGTGCTGGGTTTCATTAGGCTGCAGGACTCTTTAATTCATTGCAGTCTGGCCTCGTACTGATGAAGTCATTCATCAAGCACACGGTCAGCCACTCCGCTGGGGAGTGTGTGTGTGTGTGTGTGTGAAGGGGGGTTGATGTGTGTTTGGGGGCACTGGGGGTTCAGGCTCGATGTTACACTGAGTTGCAGTGAAGAGCACATCACACCCTGTAATTTAGCCAAAAGAGTGCAAACACACATGCACACACATGCACTCTGGGAAATAAAATCGGCCCACATGCACTTGCTGTGGACTGTATGATGTACTGACACATCCCAGAGGACTCCTTCCTCGACCGTGTGTGTGCGCTCAGAATGGCGCGAGCAGCAAAAAGCCGGTGCCATTAACAGGCTGTAGCGTAATTAACAGTTGATTCGATCGCAGGCTAGCGCTGGCATCTGCAATAAAACACGCTGCTCATTTTTCTGTCTAATAATTTATAGACTGCACCTCTTCACATTCTGTGGTATGTCCATTTCTCAGGATATTGCTCCAGCTCTTAGTAATTCACTCTATTGATTGAGACAGGAACACTTTCAATCTTTCTCTGATCTCTCATGCTAAGTTTACTCTTCGTTATGCTGTTAGCATGTCATGTACACCGCTGGACGAAATTAATAATTCATATTAAGGTAGTGTTCTGTTCAGGTTTCACTTGTTTTGTCATTTGATCCTTTATTTTACAGTGCTAGACTCGACCTGTGATGTCACTCAGACGTGCGCTGCTCTGGTTGCATCTGTACTTACAGAACGCAATGTCTGTATTGAAAAATATTGAGAGAGAGACAGAAGTAAAGTTGAATTGGTAAGGATCAGGGGCCACATGTACAATAATTTGCATAGGTTTCTTCTTATGCATAACCTACATCATTTCTCTGTGAATGACCTGCATAATGTATATGCATGTTTCCATTCATGTTTAAGCACCAACTTTAACATCGTCAATTTTATTTTTGCTAAATCCAGATATGTGCATGGGATATCACGTACACATTTCCATGGCCATGTGCATCGTTTATCAGACCCAAGGTCTGTATTTACATTGATTTGTGGAGCAGAGCTCAATGAAACTGGATCTGTTGTATATTGTGTGTCTGCGGTCAGGATATCTTAAGCTGGGTTTGAAGGGTTTTAGCGGGGGCGAAAAGATATAATGTTATCTCATTTCTTGAAATGTTTCTCTGGTTTGTTGAAATCATTGGTTTTGTGGTGGTTGGAGGAAAAGTGCAGCACTGTAGGATTTATCACTGATATGGGATTGATTTAATGATGCAGAAGAGACGGGCACATGCCTGAAATAACACTGACACATATAATGCAATATTAAGACAGCAGATGAGATCAAATTAACACTTACGTTCAAAATTAATTAACATCTTTGGTTTACTAGTGATTGGATTTTGGTAGATTTTGATGGCACATATACATACAGACATAATCAACGTGTATATATATATATATATATATATATATGTGTGTGTGTGTGTGTGTGTCATGAATTAGCTGGCTGACAGTATGTGATGATCTATGCTGGGATGCATTCACACTGTAAGACTGAATTCAGCTTTCAGTGTGTGTTCAGTGAAGAGAGAGAATCTTCTGTTGTCTGTGAGAGGAAAACACACACACACACACACACAGGAGTGTTTGTGTGCTTCACAGAAAATCAGACCTTGTCTTGCCAAGCACATGTCAGCACTTTGCAATCAAAAAATGTATTTCTATGTGCCCATTATCATATTTCTTTGTTAATGATTTTAGCATATTAAAAGCTCAAATGTGCACAAGTAGAAATCTGATTCATGCGTCTCTTTTTCCTTCATTATTTGTTCAGTCTTAGAATCGTTTTCTGATTAATTGGACACATTCCTGAAATGTTCCCTCCTCCCATTCTTTAATTAAACCTCAGCCATTTGTTTCTCGACATGAGCGTTCAGGGTCAAAATTCAGCTGCATGTCAACTCATGTTATGCTTTTGTTCCCAGTGACTTTTATACAATTTGTAAGACTGAACTAATAGAAGAGAGATGTGCCACCTTAACCTACTGCAGACCACCTATCTTATCCTTGTGTAAGTGTGTGTGTGTGTGTGTGTGTGTGCATGCATGTGTGGTGAGGGCTGAATCAAAGTGGAGCGTGAGGTTTGTTTGGTTCTTATTCTGCCTCTTAAAGACATCTGTCAGTGCGGATCACTATTGTTTGTCATGCTTGAGACAAATTCAATCCTGCCATTTCTATCATGTCACATTTGGCAAATCAACAGTGACACAAATTGTATCATTGAATCTCACACGGGGATTGTGTTTGCAGGTACGACTCCTGGCAATAAGAGACCTTTGCAGAAACATCTTGCTTAAGCACTTGGCCAGCGTTCATTTCTCTAACCATCGAGAAAAGGAGGATATTTTTGTCTTTCTGCTCCGAGCGATGTGTTTAAGCTGACTGGAGAATTCCCTGCGGTGCCATACGGATCTGCGTGTTTAGCGTGCGGGATTTTCTGCGGATGTTTCTACAATATTTAGTAGTAGCTTATAAGTGGTGACTGTCAGTTTATGAGCATATGGCAGAGGTTTTCAGGAAAATTAATACAAGACGTAGTCATCCAGACAATGAACATTATTAACAGCAGTTATTATATGATGCAGTCACACTTGTAGCAATAATTGTTAGCTCTGTATGTTGTTTGAGGGTTAGCATCATCTCTTCTCAGGTGTTCTGGATCCAGTCTGGAGCTTGTGTAAATCCTAGTTACCACGGGATGTAAATCCCAGCAAAAATGGAGAAACAAATAGAGACATGATTAGCATAGCTGCTGTTCCAACAAAGTAAAATTAATTAGTTTAACCCAAGCTAAAGCTAAAAATGCACATTTGATACAGATATAACTGCAGTCCAAAATTATGAGATGCATTATTTGAATGGTCAAAGAGATGCGTTTTTAATCTAGATTTAAACAGAGAGAGTGTGTCTGAACCCCGAACATTATCAGGAAGGCTATTCCAGAGTTTGGGAGCCAGATGTGAAAAAGCTCTACCTCCTTTAGTGGACTTTGCTATCCTAGGAACTACCAAAAGTCCAGCGTTTTGTGACCTTAGGGTGCGTGATGGGTTGTAGCGTGGTAGAAGGCTAGTTAGGTACGCAGGAGCTAAACCATTTAGGGCCTTATAGGTAAGTAATGATAATTTGTAACTGATACGGAACTTAATAGGTAGCCAGTGCAGAGACTGTAAAATTGGGGTAATATGATCATATTTTCTTGACCTGGTAAGGACTCTAGCTGCTGCATTTTGGACTACCTGTAGCTTGTTTATTGACGAAGCAGGACAACCACCTAGAAGTGCATTACAATAGTCCAGTCTAGAGGTCATGAAAGCATGAACTAGCTTTTCTGCATCAGAAACAGATAACATGTTTCGTAGCTTGGCAATGTTTCTAAGATGGAAGAATGCTGTTTTTTGCAACATGGGAAATATTATTTTCAAAAGCTGCTGTCTCATATAACACCCAGATTTTTGACTGTAGAGAAAGTAACAGTACATCAGTGTAATTGCAAATTGTAATCTACGATATTCTGTGTGGTGTTTTTTGGTCCAATAAGTAATTTCTCTTTCTCTATCTGAATTGAATAGGAGAAAGTTATTGGTCATCCAATCTTTTACATTTTAACACACTCTGTTAGCTTAGATAATTGGGAAGTTTCATCTGGTTTTGTTGAGATATATAGCTGAGTATCATCAGCATAACAGTGGAAGCTAATTCCGTATTTTCTAATAATATTAACATGGGGCAACATGTATATTGAAAATAGCAGAGGACCTACTGCAGGACAGATCCTTGTGGCACTCCATATTTTACTGGTTATAAATGAGATGACTGCCCATATATATATATATATATATATATATAACTTTCATTAGAGTATTAGCACATTATTAGGTTAGGGTTAGTTAGTGGAATACGTTGACATATAAGTTGCATATTGTGTTATCAGATATAATGTGTTTAGGTACTCATATTGTACCTCACACTCTTTGACTGTTAAAGCTGAAGTGTTGTGAAGAATTTCCCTAAAGTAAAGCCCCGCCTTATTTGATTGATCTTTTTTTGTCAGTTTTTTTGTCTATATTTTTGTGACACTGATGAGGCAGATAAATCTAAAATATTTTATTTAAACTTTTGATCATCTTAACAACAGACAGAGTGGTGTGTGATGAAGCATAGCAGAAGCAGCATCGTAAACATTCTCTAATACTCTAATAATTGGCAGAGAACTATTAGTTGTTGCTGCTTGTCGAGTAGTTGCTGTTGTTTAGCTGTGAGTCATTCACTGATTGTTGATTCATGATCCTGACGGAGAGTGTTCTCTTGTGTTCTCTTGCAGCATCCGTATCCTTCAGAAGAACAGAAGAAGCAGCTTGCTCAAGACACAGGACTCACCATCTTACAAGTAAACAACTGGTGAGTCAAGTCATCTCTTTTGCCAGCAGCGTTGACCGTCAGAAAGTGTTTGCGTGCTGACTCTACTAGTGCATTATCACCGCGGCTCTTTGCCGTTCGACATTTGCGTCCCTTTGATGCATTAAGGAGAAGAGAACAGTGGTGCCCCTCCTCCCCGATCTGCTCCCCGCTGGATTAGAGCCGCGGAGCTCTGGCCGGCAGCGTCTTTGTAGATGGCTTAGCTCATAACTGGAGGTGGTGGATTAAATAAAATGATCACAGAGCAAAAAAAATGATATAGGCATTATTTATCAAAATATTCAGCCAGGCACTTTTTTTTTTATCACAGGCTTAGTTTTGTTCACTACATTCTGCGGCCGATGTTCAGATTAATTAAACTGACAGCTTCTTTTCAAAACACCGGGAAGGTATTTGCACGGATTTTCTGGCCTTACACAAACTTAATTATACGGAGCGCTATTTTATCAGTTTAATTCTGTGTAGTGGAGCTTCTATTAACGAATGAGAAGTCCCTGCCTTTTATTCACGGCTTCCCTTAATGTATTTATCAAAGCAGACTCATTTACGCGGCACTCTATCTATCGGGTACAGGCGGCGGCTGTCGGCTTTATCGGCCCGCAGGCCCACGCACTACCACGGAGTCAATTGATTTTTTTGCTTTTGTGATTCATTTTCCCCCTACACCTCATTCTGGTGCTGGCTCACAATGAGCAACACACCCAGAGAATGAGCGTGATTTGTCTGCCGGATCTGGCCAGGTACTTAAATTGGCCACAGGAATGCCGTTATCTGCCTTTCACGCGCCCAGCAGTGTGGATGGTGTTTCAATTACAGCGATTACTGAGCTTTCATGCCGTCACACAGCTACAGCAGCAGAAAATGTTGCTGCTTTGCCTGTTTCATGCTGATTAATGCTGAAATAACCCAGAAAACCCCTAAGATATCTATCTATCTATCTATCTATCTATCTATCTATCTATCTATCTATCTATCTATCTATCTATCTATCTATCTATCTATCTGTATTTGTGGTAGCATTCGCTCAGCTCTCAGAGGTTCAATGTTAAATTTATTTGTAGAGCACTTTAAAACAACCTTAGTATACCAAAGTGCTGTACACAGTTACATTGATCCAATCACACAATAGAATAAACACGTCATTAGAAAACCACAGTCACAAAACATTGATAGCATGAGAAAAAATATACACATTTAAAAGACTTTTAAACTGAAGAAGCTATTCCGATGGATAATGGCAAATTGTTCCATAGCTTGGGGCCAGCAACAGTATAGGCTCTGTCACTCCTACATTTCAGTCTATGAAATTTAGGGTCAGTCTGTGAGCAAACGAGCAGCCGCATTTTTGACAAGTTGCAGACGATGAATAAATGAGACAGGCACCCCATAATATAGCGAGTTGCAATAGTCGAGTCGCAAAGAAATGAAAGTATGAATGACAATCTCAAAACTCTTCCTGCTTAGGAAGGGTTTAACTTTTGCTAGTCTTCGTAGATGGTAAAAGCAAGCACTCACAGTAGAATTAATTTGTTTGTTCAACTTTAGGTCACTGTCCAGTATGAAGCCCAGATCCTTGACCTCAGCAGTGAAATATGGGGAAAGACAGCCCAGATCAACGGTGCTTAAATCAGTTCTCTTATTAGGCCTAAAAATAACAATTTGAGCTTTATTATCATTCAAATAAAGAAAGATGGGTATCATCGGCATACCAGTGATATGACACATCAAATCTCCTAAAGATTGAACCAAAGGGTAGCATATACAGTGAGAACAATAATGGTGCCAAAGTTGAACCTTGAGGAACACCACATGAAGAATATGCTACAGAAGAGGAATATTACCCAATACTGACTGAAAATCTTCTGTTAGACAAAAAGGATGGAAACCAGTCAAGTACAGTGCCTATAATACCAATGCAGTGCTCCAAACTGAATACCATGGTCAAAAAAATCAAACGCTTGAACTGAGATCTAAAAGCACTAAGGCCATAGTGTTACCAGAATCATTAGATATTTAAATGCCACTAAAGACCATCAGAAGGGCAGACTCTGTGCTGTGTAAACTTTTAAAACCAGACTGAAAAATATCAGAGATACAGTTAGTACTCAAATAGCCAAATTGCCATCGATTTTTTTTTTTTAATAAAAACGGCAAATTTGAGATCGGTCTAAAGTTTGAGTAAACTACAGTATCTAGTGTGGGCTTCCTACAAATTGGTGTCACAGAAGCTACTTTATAACATTCTGGTACAGCCCTGTCTTTAGACAGTTGTTAATGATAATCACTAGGTCTGAACCAATGTTATCAAAGATTTGTTTAACAAATCGTGATGGAATAACATCAAAGGGGAAAAATGTGGATTTTATTTTTAAGGTGATTTCTCTGCATGTCTGTATAGAAACCAATTCAAATTCACTCCATTGAGCAGTGGATAAAACTGAATCTAAAACGGGGTTTGCCATAATAGCTAACTGAGCCTTAGCATTATTAACTTTTCACATTGTAACGGTGAGATCTCAGGAAAAATCTGCACTGAGGGGTTTAAAACAGAATACATTTTTGAGAAAAGTGTTCTAGAGCAATGCAAATCTTTGGCAATACTTTCTGATAAATATTTCACCTTTGCAGCCTTGGCACCCTTTTAAATTTGTGCAATGAATCTTTCAGCATTTCATATGACACTTGAAGCTCATCTTTCTTCCACTTACGTTCACATTGGCAACGTTGCTGTCTGAGCTCCTGAATGTCACTATTTATTCATGGTTGGGTCTTTCATTTTAAATGAATATGCTTGTGTGGTGCAGTAAGGTCTGAGATATTGGAGCACCTATTATTAAAAATCTTCACCTGTTCATCAACGCTCGAATGTAAAGTGATAGGATCTAAAATAAAAGGTTGATGAACCTACAGATACATATTTGAAGAATCAGTACAGGATTGAGCAGTGAAAATATGAGACCAACATACCTGATTTGGTGTCATGCTAGGTAATGGAGGAAGAAGAGTGGTAAACAACACCAGTATATGATCAGAAAAGATAACATCACAGAACTCAACATCAGCAACAGATGAGCCGTAGGTCAATGTCAAATCTAGTGTGTGACCAAGACAATGAGTGGGGCCTTTTACCTATTGTACAAAGTTCAATGAAGACATAAGATTTAAAAAGTCCTTGGCTAAAGCATTAGCAGCACAACAGACATGAATATTGAAATCACCACAGATCCTCCTGAAGTTCCTGCTGATTGACCAGAATGGCCCCGGAGTCCTCTTATTGATGGTCATTGTGTGAATCCTGCTTTGACATAGAGCAGAGGGGAGAGAGATGGGCAGGATGAGGTTTGCATGGATGTCCTGAATCAGGTCTTTGTTCGGAGGCACAATCAGACCTGGAGGAGGCACAAGGGCGCTCTGTGTAACGTGTCAATAGACAGCGTGTCTCCTGCTCTGACAAGCCTGTCTACCTGTCCATCTCTCTCTGCGCCGTGGATCTGATCTCTGCTCTGCTCTGTGTTTGTGTGTGTGTGTGTGTGTGTGTGTGTGTGACAGTCACCGGTGTTGGTGTTTCACTATGTAGCATTGGGTAATTAAATCTGAGACTGTACAGTAATTCAGTTTGACCTCAGAGAGAGAGAGAGAGAGAGAGAGAGAGAGAGAGAGACACTTTACACACCACACTGTGTGTGTGTGTGTGTGTGTGTGTGTGTGTGTGTGTGTGAAGTCTGATCACATACTGACAGCAACATGCCTCTGCTAAACACACACACACACACACACACACACACACACAGTATTCTGAAAGAGAGGAGGGTTTGTCTCATTATCGGTTGCTCTTGTAGCCATTTCTGGGTGTTCCTTCAACTTCAGGACTTTTCTGTCCCAAGGGTTAACTTTTATTGAAACTGTCTTGGAATCATTTCACCATTAACTTCATCATTTTTTTTTAATCACAGACCAAGAGTTAACTATAAAAATACTTCATAAAAATATTATTTATTACACATAAAACTTTGATCCAGACAAATAGTTAAATATTCACAAACCATTTCAATATGTCAATTTTTTTTTTTCGTTTTCATATTTCTTTTTTTTTATTCCTTTTAAATGTCATTTCCACCACAGAATAAATGATGATTTAAAAAGTGATGGAAGGACAATGAAGTTTTTTGTGTTAATGTCCACATGATGGACAGTATGATGGGTCTCTGCATCGTCACTCATGGAAACTCATCTGACTAATGAGCTGACAAATGGAGTATAACAGGTTACTTATGAACGACCTTTGACATCTGCATGATTAGTGGATCTGATCTTACCTGATCCAACATAAACACACACTCTGGATTTGTCTCTTTATTGGTTGTTTCATCAGTTGTGTCTCAGCATCTAAAGATCGACTCATCTCTGCTGGTGTCCAGTCTGTGGCTCTGAATTTAAATAAGTAATCATGATAGTCTGCTTATACAGAGACAATTGGAGAAAGGGTTTCATAACTCTCTCTCCCTCCCTGAACTCAAATGAGTCACGAACAAACAGATCAGCTTTATGTTTTTTATGACCCTTTCACTTGGCACAGCCAGCTGTTATGAAATTCAAAATAATGGCTTAATATTTTCCAAATGTGATGTAAAAAGTATAAACTGGCCTGTGACGATGTTTGATTTTCCTGCTCAGAGCATGGGAAAGTTTGGAGGCATTGAGTTTAAACACACAGATCTACTCAGGTCTATCTGTCCCTGTGTTACACACTGGCTCAGTTAGTGGTCACCCATTTAACTTTGACCTAGATGAGAGCATCCAGTCTTTTTCTGGAGTCTCGTGGGCCACTCTTTCTAAATATACAGTGTAAAAGGACGAGTGAAGATGAGCGGAGGTGCGAGCTGCTGGCAGAGAACATCATCAGCATTGCTTGCATTTAGGGACTGATATTTGGCAGTTAATTAGCAGAATTGACTCAGTTGTTGGTTCCCATGTGCCATCCTCACCCCCCGCTCTAGCTTCTCTCTCATAGCACCAGAGCACCCATCCGCTTTTGGCACACTATTCTGCATCTGGCCGATGGATGCCGCACATTTAGACTAAATCAGAAAGATCCTTGTCACAGGAACCCTGTTCAGCTGAGAGAGGAGAACAGAGACAGAGGAGCAGAAAACACTTCTCTTCAAACAGCAGAACCAACCATTGCAGAGTACTGGAATTGATTCTGTGCCTCAGTGTTTTTGTCTCGTTTCCAGTACAATTATCTGAACATTCCTAAAAAAAGATGCATTTACTTGAGAAGCAAAAAGACTTAAAGCTGCAGTAGGTAACTTTTGTAAAAATGCATTTTTTACATATTTGTGAAACCTGTCATTATGTCCTGACAGTAGAATATGAGACAGGTAATCTGTGAAAAAATCAAGCTCCCCCGGCTTCTCCCAGTGGTCCTATTGCCATTTGCAGAAATACACCGCTACTGGTAAGAAACAACCAATCAGAGCTGCGGTCCGTAACTTCTTTTGTGTTCAAAATGTACAAAATGTATATAATAAGTGAGTAGACCATGAATCCATTTTCCAAACCGTGTTTTTAGCCTGTCCTGAATCACTAGGGTACACCTATAATATGTGTTTATATTCGGACTATTTTAGATTGCTAAATAACCGGAATAACCCGGTACCTTTGTGATTCTTCATAGACATAAACAGAGAGAAGTAGCTCCGGCTACAATGTTCTTCCGCAAGACGCAAGCAGTTCTGTTTATTAACCGCTAGAGCGTCAAAAGTTACCGACTGCAGCTTTAAGAAGTGTTTGTAAGGTCTCATTGTTAACATTAGCTAATGCATTAGTTAACAGTGAACAATTAATATTAACAATTAATAAAAAAAAGTAAAGTGTTGCCATTTTTGTTTTAAAAGGATCTGTTAATGGAGTCAGAAAAATAAACGTATTTTACGTAGAAATGTATTTTTATATACGTATGTGTTACTGTGTGTGTTATGCATTAATTATGAAAAAAAGAAGAAACAAATCTGACACTTGTTCCAAACAGAAACTGAGTATCTTAAGTAATTTTGCTTCTCCAGTAAATCTAGATATTTATACTGGAAAACAAGACAAAAATAGACAAATAAGACATTTTTGTGTGGTGTTGTTAAAGTAAGTGCAGTGAATGCAAATGAAAGTGAGCCGGGCCATAGGAGGGAAACACTTTCATGTTCTGGGATGGCACATTTTGTTTTCAGGGGGAAACAAATAGAGAAAGACTGAAGAAAGAGAAGCATCTGAGAGCAGAAGGTGAATAAGTGGGTTAATGTATACGGTCTGCAGGTACAGCACACAGAGACAGCGTCTGTAGGATGGTGCTGCGCCTCAGGCCTCTATGAGCCCAAGAGCAATTTTATTACTTTGTCATTAAAGCAATTTCACAGCAGAATTATTTGTTAATAAGAAGCTGCAAACGAGGAGGGATGTCACGGACAGGAGTCTCAGACGGATCAGTTGGCTTTTTCCAGTTATTTATAGAGAGCCAGATCTGCTGCTGCTCACGCCGAGGATGAGGGAAATACAGCCTGAGAGAGAGCGAGTGAGCGGGAGTCTTTCTGCTGACGCTGCAGATGAACATAGCGTGAGCTCAGAGGAAGTTAAGAGGAAAAAAGAGAGGGAGGCTCTGGAGAGAAGAAACACTGACAATCAGGATTTGAAGGAGCGAGTTCATCAGGTTTTTGGGATTCTGTGCGTTACTCCACTTGTCACAAAACAGGGCTAGGAATAACTTTTACTCTTTTTTGGCCAATGAAATCAACTGCTGAACCTTCAGAAAACAATGATCATGTACTGTTTCTTATTTATGTCATGTCAAAGGTTTTGCAAACAAAATTTGGACAATGTCTAAATACATAGCTGTGATTAATAGATTTTTTCTTGAATTATATATATATATATATATATATAAAATTCAAGTAAATATAGAAAATTTTTGTTTAAGGGAATGGCTGTGTCTTTAATTTGGGGAATGGCTGTGTACAGTTGTAATACAAATGTGATTTTGTTATTTTCTTGCAATAAACATTTTTTATAGTACTTTATACAGTACAGACTGTTTTAAAGCAGCTTTGCAAACAAATAAACAATAAATGAAATAAGAGCACTAATGGGAAACAGTTGCACGTTTTGCTTAAAATATTTTTGCTTATAGTTTTGATAATCTTATATTTCCACATAAGAAAAATGTTTGTTATAAAAGGTTAAAATTTTTTGCAACCAAAATTTGGGGATTGTCTGAATACAGTTGTTAGGTTGATGTTTTTGAGTGATTTTGTTAACAGTGATTATGTGATTTATATATTTTAATTATAAACAATTCATTTAAAATAATAAATAGTACATAAATAGGTGCTGATGTCTATTTTTACAGATTTAGTCTAAAAGCTGTCACACATCAGCTTGTAGTTTTCGATAAACATTGGCTATAAGAAAAATATTGTATCACTTTTCTCCTTGAGCTTTTTGCTTTAAAAAAGCAATGAGACATAAACTACAGGTGTGAGACTCCAGACCTGATCAGTTCTCTCTCATTCCTAAGATCTATTTTCCTAAAAATCAATTTATGGCCCGTGCCGTGAGCTCCACGCCAGCAGCACTATCTTAAATGAATACTTCAGGTTTGTTTATTGAAGCGTGTCATGCCAGCGAGCCGAGATGTTCTGGATGAAGTAGCAGCAGAAATGATGCCAGAACACGACACACAAACACTGGACTCGCTCCAAACCGGCTTCAGACGGGTCAAAACCAGTGCTTTAAAGGTCCCAATTTTCGTGCTTTTTAGAAGCTTTGATTGTGTTTACAGTGTGCAATATAACATGTGTTCATGTTTCGCGTGTAAAAAAACACTGTATTTTTCACACAATTCACCTATCTGTAAACCGCTGTTTTCCCTGTCATAAAAACGGGCTGATGACTTCCTTGTTCTATAAAGTCCCTCCTTCAGAAATACGTAACGAGTTCTGATTGTGCCAGCGGTTCCTGTGTTGTGATTCGACACCAGCTTAGAGCACACTGCCCTCCTGGAAACCCGATTGGGCTAGTTTTGAGAAGCAAGTGGGCATGAGCATGTGCTGGAGATGTACTTATAATCACAGGAGCGATTTTACTGACGAGATGTGCATGAAAATCGCATTTGATTTTTTTGCACAGCCCTAACATCTAGTTAACAAAGCTAAACAATGTTGCCCTTTGTGTAATAAGTTACAGAAACTGTTAAACGCACCAAATTAAATAATAAAATACACTTACCGGTTGTGGTCCATAAACAACGCCTTCTCCAGACAAAGAGGGAACTGCTCCATCTTTCAAGAATAATCTTTGAGCGAATCCGGCATTAAACTGATTGAGATTGAGGAAGCTGTCCTCAGCAAAATGTGCTGCACACAGTTTTACATGTGGATTATAATTTTCGGGTTAAACATAAATTGTAACCATTAATCTCCAAGTACAGCGTCCCTGGGAAGCCCAAACAAAGGTGATTGGACTCCGAGATGAAAATAACAGCGTTTCGACGACATGGCGACAAACACAAACGCAACTCTTCCTCTTCTCCGTCGGAGTGCAACTAGACCACGCCCCCTTTTTGTGAATTCATGTGGCCGGAGGTTAGTCAAAAAACTGTTTTAGTGACGTCATTATTGCAGGAACTAGAGGGGTGTAGTCCAAACGGGTCGTTTTTTGTAAGCGAATTCTGTTAAATAAAATATCTCGCTTGGCATTGAACTTTGAGCTTTAGAATTTTACAGATATTATTTATACTCTAACAACAACATTACACACTAACTAAAGTTTAAAACATGGGATCACGAAGAACGGGACCTTTAAGTGGGCCGGTACGCACTGGTACACAGTACCGCCACTTCCAAATATAGCTCTTGAGCGTACCGCCACCTCTCCGTGTGCCCAGAAAGTGCTTTTAGCGTACCGGTACGCTCATTTGGACATCTGTTTTAATAGAGGTTTTAATCTTTTGCCTGCGCTGCCGCTTTTCAGAGCACCCTTCACAATGCACGCTTCCTAATTCGTCCCACCTAGAGCAGAGACTACATTACCCATACACCCTTGAGTTTTACAAATGATAAGCGTATGCGTTTCTTTTGCTGTTGTCACTGTCAACAACTCAACGTGGCCGGAGAGGGTTTGTGAAAGGCGCACACTCGACTCAGTAAATATTCAAAAACAGTGAGCAACACTTAATATGCTCTCCTAGCTTCAGACTCTGGGGTATTTAACATTAAGGGTATTTTTTCAAAATCCTTTTGCACATTTTATGTATTTTCAGTAGCTCTTTCTAGCTCAAGCAAATCCACAAACTAATAAAAAGATTTATTATTTTTTATAAGGTCATCTGTTGACTGCTGTATATAAAACCCCTTCAATATAGTTGTTGTTACCTCAACATGAGGGGAGTCATCAAAAAAAAAAAATATATATATATATATAGGATATAATAGAGTACCGGCACCTCTTTTGGGCCACTTAAAGCACTGGTCAAAACTATAGAAGAGTCTCTTTGCCTGGCTGTCAGTGGATGCTCCAGTGAGTCCCAGAGGTCTGGTCTCTCATTCTCAGTTTGGGCGTGAGACGGGAGCCCAGTGAGAGACACAGAAGAGACTGAATGGGGTGACGAGGGTGTGGAGGGTAATGACAGAGTCCTCGCAAGCGGCACTAAGTGAAAGGAGGTTAATTGAGAGGTTTCACTGATGATGGGCAGATCTCAGGCGCAGAGCCCTGCAGCGTAACTTACACTCCACATTAACCAGCGTTACTCTCCAACATGTGTACAGCGAGAGTAACAGTGAAATAAAAATGAAATATTGAAGTACAAAAACTGAAATAGTATTTTGCTGAAAAACATGCTCCATTAATCAACATTTACATCTGTGAAAAAAAAAATACTATACGGTGCAGATCTTGCAACTATATATTCCAAATGATAATCCAAATGACTGTGACAATAATTGAGTTTTTATTCAGTTATTAATGACTTTAATTTAGGGGTGGTAATGATAAATAATTAGGAATGTGCAATAATTGTAAAACAGGCTTTCCTCACACTCAAACAGTAGATAATGGATTAGTAAGGTGAATGTTGCAGGTTCTTTTCCCAGGGAAAGCAAGATCTGAAAAAATGTTAATGCAAACCTTAAATAAGGTATTGCTTTGGATAAAATTGTCTCCCAAATGCATAAATAATAATAAAAAAATATATATTTACTCTGCATGTTATATTGGGTCACATCCCTGTGTCCATAGTAGTTACAGTACTTAGGATTTGAGGTCAGTATGATTTGCAACACCAAGGTAGTGGGTTTGATTCCCAAGGAAGGCATGATTAAACTGATTAAGCGTATACCTTGAATGCACAGCAAGTTGCTTTGGATAAAAGTGTTTTCCAAATGCAGAAATTATTTCTTGAAATTCTACGGTAACTACTCAAACAAAACTGATCAAATGAATAAAAACACAGAGGGCACCTTTTCCCAAGACCCAAAACAAAGTGCCAACATTTCTCCCAAGAGACAAAGCCTCGTGTCGGGTCAGAACGGTGACGACCCTCTGTGATAATCAAAAACTACTTTAAAACAGTGCAGAGCAAAGGTGCTGAGGAAGAGAGAGAGAGAGGCTCCTCACACAGGTGTGTTGATGCCTGGGGCGTCTTTGGCTCTGATTTGAGCCCTGACTATCATGTCTTTAAGGACGCAGCGTCAGATGTCTGTGAGCTTTACTGGGGCCAAGTTGTCAGAGCTTGCTGATGCAGCGGTGAAAGCGGAGAGGTGTTTCTCGTGTGGTAGATCGGCTGCTGTTGTGCTGCAGGACAGAGAGACAGCAGAACTGGCAGAACAAAGTCTCGCTGTACAAACCAGCAGCTGCTACTCGCCCGATCAAAGCAGCAACAAGCGGCTCTTCCTGGCCCAGGTGTTTGACGGACAGCTGACAGCTGGGGTCGACTCGGACCCTCCGGACTCTCTCTCTCTCTGAGCGCTGCTTTCATATGGGTGCACGTTAGGGTGGTCCTCAAGAGAAAATCACAACTAAAAAGTAGACTTTCTGCAGGTGATTTTTATTAATAAAAGGTTTCACCTTTGCAAGAAAAGGATTGGCACCAAATATTTGGCAAATCTAACCTTATTAACCACTGCCACATGCTGGTTAAACATTGTGTTGTGCAAGTGATTGCTCCAAAAAAATGGTTAAAGCTGATTAAAATAAAGGGTTGAGACACCTGGGCTATAACAGATACGGTAAAACAACATACACATATGTGTCCCTGGAGCACAGAAGCAGTCATCAGTAGCACAGGTATATTTGTAGAAATAGGCAACAATACATTGCATGGGTCAAAATTATACATTTCTCTTTTATGCCAAAAATCATTAGGATATTAAGTAAAGATCATGTTCCATGAAGATAGTTTGTAAATCTCCTACAGTAAATATTTCAAACGTAATTTTTGATTAGTAATACGCATTGCTAAGACCTTCATTTGAACAACTTTAAAGATGATTTTCTCAATATTTAGATTTGTTTGCTCCCTCAGATTCCAGATTTTCAAATAGTTGTGTCTCAGACAAATATTGTCCTATCATTACAAACCATACATCAATGGAGAGATGATTTATTCAGCTTCCAGATG